>NW_022196743.1:0-86987 GCF_008641045.1 Pistacia vera | reverse complement strand
TCTTTGCTCTGATACCAAAAATGTAATGACTTCTTTCTACTAGTATACTTTAGAATATATGCAATAAAAATATACATACTTAGCATATGAAAATAGTAAAAATAATTCTAACAAAAATTAACTAAGGGCTATAAAACATAATTTAAATTACGTACATACCTCCGTGTGGGCGTTACAGGGTATTTCGGTAATCTCACAGTGCAATTAAATTTGCTGAGATTGTAGCCTTTATTTAATTTAATATTAAAATTAAATAAGTGAGATTATATTTAAATATGTGTTCGCATATATTTAAATGAATTATTGTTATTGTTAAATGTTAATATATTATTTATATATATTAATTGAATTGAATTGAAATAATAATAATAATAATTAAAATATCTAAATGGGGCTGTTTGGACATACGGGTTGTTTGGGTTGGTGCCCAAGCCTATTCCATGATGGAATAGGGCATTGTGTGCACTATATAAGTGCAGGATTTTTTGTGAAATAAAATAATTCATTCAATCATTTTGATTAAAAATTCCAACCCCCTTTTATCTCTACCCACGCCAGATTGCTTTTGTGTTGAATCAAATATCACTTGATTCTTGTTCTTGGTTTTTAAGGCTAAAGAGGATCTAGCAAATCCATCTTTAGTTCCTTGGGGTTATCTTCGTGTGGACTACCGTTGATTCGATCCTACCCTTGGATCGGTAGCAAAACCCATTCAGAGACAAGTTGGAGGAGCCTTCAAACGTGCGTATGATTTCTTAACTCTAAACTGATTTTCTGTAGGTTTTGATTTAATGTATAAACTGAAAATTTGTGCCCTGATCTTGGTTCTAAGGAACGATCTATGTTATATATAATTTTTGTTTTCCGCTACCATGACTTGATCGTTTCCTAACATTACACACTTTCGATAATTCCTTGATTTGTTCTTTTTTTTCTTTTCTTTTTCTTCCTTTTTTTTCTTTTTTTTTATTGTTTATTTATTTATTTATTTTTTGAATGAAACTATAGTTAGGAAGTAAGGATATTACAATCATTCCCCTTGTTACCTTGATATTCACAATACACCATAACCCCCAACCAATTATTTTGAATACCCTTCAAAATTTTGAGAAAGACACTTTAAGCCACACACAAACACTCTCACTTTCAATAAATTCATATTAAATCCTCTTAAAAATCACGGGTTGAGTTGTGTGTTTAAGGGTTAAAAAGGTATGTTATTGTGACGTAAATGATAGAAAATCAGGGCTTATATAAATTCAATATTGGCACAACGGGGTGACTAGAGATAATCAAACATAGGGTTGGCTTGAAAGGCACAAACGGTCCAAAGATGGCCTAAATCATTTCTTAAGTCATGTGTCGTCTAGGATTTCACCTCAAGTGGTCATCAAATAGGTTCTAGAATTTGGGGATCTCAACAATGTCATAGGATAATCACACACAAAACATCCCTAAATGCTAGAACTAACCCAGCTTACAAACCACATTCATGAGAGTCTCAAACTTAAGCAAAACCAACATTCAAAATTATTCCTAAACTAAAGTAAAATTTGACTTGTTCTAAATGTCTATGTCATTGCAATCGTGTTGTTATCATTGACATATAAATTAATTCAGAAAAACTGAAACACACTAAATTAAAAATAACATGAAAACACACCAAATCTCAAAAAAAATTCACAAAAATTAAAAAAAAAAAATTCAATTAAGAGAATTCAGGAAAAGGGAACTTCCCCACCCCCAACCTAAAGCCTACATTGTCCTTAATCTAACAATTAGAAAGAAAAAACAGAGAAGCAAAGAGAAAGTTACCCCCCTTTTAGAGACATCACCAGAACCTGTGTGGTGCTGTGGTGCCATTTGCATCACGCCGTGGCATGAAGTTGCTGCCCAAATTGCTTATGTCTCTTCCTTGCTCCACCGCAGCATAAATATATTGCGCCGAGGCATGAAGTTCTTTTCCTATTAAACAACTAAACCATAAAATACAACGAAATAACCTAAAACAAAACAACAAAAACATTGAAAACACTTGAAAAACTAAAGAAAATAAAACCGTAAATGAAATTAACATAAAATTCAAAGTAAAAAGTTGGGTTGCCTCCCAAGAAGCACTTTATTTAACGTTTAGGCTAGACGGCATGCGTGATCTATCAGGCTCAATCATTGGAATATGAGGGAAATGCCAAGGAATTGAAAACTAAGAACTCCACAGTTCATCCAAAGCTATCATACTGAGCTTGCCATTCTGAACATCAATCACTGTCTTAGTTATAGCCATAAATGGGCGGCCAAGCAAAATGGGAAAATCTCCATCATGAGTTGATGGCTTCTCCATATCTAAGACTACAAAATCAACAGTAATTATCAATTTATCAACTTTAACCAAGACATTCTCTACAATACCTCTTGGATATTTAATTGAATTGTTAGCCAATTGTAGAGACATTGTTGTTGGCTTTAATTCCCAAAATCCTAATCGTAGATAAGTGGAGTAATGCATGAGATTAATGCTTGCCCCCAAATCTAGCATTGCTCGTTCTTCCTTTTCATCACCCATGGTAAAGTTGACGATGAAGCTACCTAGATCTTTCAACTTGGGTGGAAAATTCCTTTGAAGCACAACACTTACCTTTTCTGGAACCATAACTTTTTCATTGGGTTCAAACTTATGCTTGCAAGTAATCAAATCCTTCAAGAACTTTGCGTAAGCTGGTATATTCCTCATCACATAAAGCAAGGGTAAGTTCACATTAACTTTAGATAAAATATCATAAATTTCAGAGAATGACTTATCCCATTTGTTGTTCTTCAATCGGCTCGAAAAAGGAATAGGTGGAGCATAAGCCTTTGGTGGAGCAACGATGGGGTTGATCTCCTCATTTTGAATGGATACACTTAATTGCTTCTCATTCACTTTATCTTCCCCTACATAATCAATTAAAGGCTTATTAGATTCATAATTAATTTCCTTGTGAATTACTTTACCACTTTGGAGCACTGTGACTGTTTTCGCTGGCTTAGGTTGGCTTGGTAATTTCCCAGGAACATGACCTTGTACTGCCTCTGCTATCTATCATATCTGAACCTCTAGCTTTCTAATGGACGTCTCTTACTGCTGAAACCTTTGTTCAAAATTTTGTTGGTACTGTTGAGAAACGTTAATAAAATTATTCAGTGTCACTTCCAATGAGGGCTTCTGCAGTTGATTATTAGATCTCGCTTGTTGCTGATTGTTGCTCCAAGAAAAATTGGGATGACTCCTCTGCCCTGGATTATAAGTATTTGGATAAGGATCATGAGGCCTTGGGGGTTGTAGGAATTCATCATATTAGCTTGCTCAACAAACTCTGGAAAATTTCCACGAGAAGGACAACCATTAGTTGCATGACCAACAATACCACAAATAGCACATACCTCGTTGGAATTTCTTAGTCCTTGTCCCATCATCATGTTGCACATAGTTTTCATTTGCTTGGTCAATTCTGAAATTTCCAATCAGTGTTAGTATTTACTTCATATATCCCTCTAGATCTACCTGTAACACTTTTTTGCTGCGAGTTGGCTCCAAGCATCTCGTATAACTCATTCATCTCTTGTGTAGTCTTCTCTCCCATAGCATCACCTACAACATTATCAACCATGGCTTGACAAGCGTATGTCAGTCCATCATAGAAAAATTGATTTAGTAACTCTAAAGGATATCTATGATTTGGACACTAAACTAAAAACAATTTAAAATGTTCCCAAGCTTCATGGAATAGCTCACCTTCCATTTGTGAGAAGGTAGCAATCTTACCTCTAAATTCTGTAGTTTTGGCATGAGAATAGAATTTACCGATGAACTTATTATAAACTGCATCCCAGGTGGTAAGTGAAGTAGGAGTTAATGACATGAACCATGTTTTAGCCACATTCTTCAATGTGTAAGGAAAACAACGCATCTGTAACTGATCTTCTGTCAAAATCTGCAAAGGAAAAGTTTGAACAGTAGAATAAAAATCATGAATAAAGGTAAGTGGGTCCTTTGTGGCTATGCCATGGAATGACAATAACATTTGAAAGTGAATATGCTTCAGTTTGTTATTCCTTGCTACCTCATGAAGCACTCTGCAAGATGGCAAAGTTCCTATGGTAGGACATGCATACTCCTTCATAGGACAAGGTAGTTCCGCCATTATCTCTAGCTCTGACTTGAATCTAACAACTCTGAATCTGATGACTTTTCAGGAAGTTATGGTTCCTTCCTCTTTCTACCAATCAAATCCACTTTATCCACATATGGAACTAGTTCTTTATCTAGTGATCAACGACCTTGCATTCAAAAACAAACACACCAACGAAAAGAAAAACAAAAGAAAAAAAAAAACAATCCAAATAAAAAATAATACAAATTAAATTAAATAACAATAATTAAAGCACGGTTATCAAGAAAACTAAATAACTTAAAACAAATCCCTGGTAACAGCGCCAAAAACTTGAATAACATTTTTACTTCCTAGCAAGTGCACGAATCACTCTTGTAGTCTAGTGTGCGAAAGCAAGGGTTGATCCCTCAAAGATTTGTAAGCAATTTACTAATCCTAATAACTATGCTTCAATTAAAACTAATAACTAGAATTAATAATAAAGAATTACAAAAAATCACTTTAGAAGCAACAATTGAATAAAACTAAAATTAAATAACTATTAAAATTATCTAAGACCCAATTGACCAAAACCTAGGGCTTCAATTTCACCATAATTATCCAGCTCTATGTCAAATGTCTCTCTATTGTTTATCAATTCAGTCTCTAAGGTTCTGATTCACTAAATCAAGGTATTACCGTAAGGCGTTCGGGATTAACTTAGTATTTTTAACACAAGACTAGCTAGGGCGTATAGTCTAGCCTATGAATTAAAAACCCATTAAAATCAGGAGTACTCGAAATCATGAATAAAGGTGCACCTGTTGAGGCATATGCACAAATACTAAATCATTCAAGAATTCATGAACCAATTAATATTTTGTCAGGGCGTATGCACAAAATACTAATCATTCATTCAATAATCTCAACACAAACAACCTAATAATTCACACTACTTGTCGTCACACAATAATGAAAATTAAAGGTAGAATAAATACGTGAATGAATCTAGATTTCCATTGAATTGATAACAATAAATATATGTTTAAACATAGAGCCTTCCAATTAGGCTACATTAGATCCCTAAATAAGAGTTTAGTTACACATTGACATTAAAGAGAGCAAACTTGAAATTCCCTAAACAACATGAATAATCCAAACCCTATGAAGAATCTCCTTCTCTTTCTTGATAAAAAAGTAACTCTCAATTTTGGTCAAAGTGTATCCCTAAAATAAATTACAAAGTCCTATTTATACTTTTCCTTTGCTAGGGGTGTTTTTGGAAAAATACAAGTCCAAGTCGAAGTTGGAAAAGGTGAGGTTTTTATTTTTCTCGCGATCCATGCCACGACGCCAAATTCTTCCACAATCATAAAACTTTGTCACGCCATGGTGACAACTTCTTCATGCCGCGGCATGAACTTTCTGTCCAAATTCAACTTCTCACGCTGCGACAAAGAAAAATCATGCCGCGGTGCAGAAAAACCATACCGCAGTGCCATCCAGTAATTTCACATTCTTTCTTTTGCTTGACAATCTGACTTCTCTCTTTAGCACGTACAAAGCCTTCAACCACTGTGTGAGCATAAATTCATCACTTTTTCCACCTAAAAACATGAAACTCATACACATACCCGTGATTCTGGAAAATAGAAATATACAAAGAAACTTGCATAAAATTAATCCATGAAAGTCACGAGTTCCCCACAATCTACTCACAAAATCATGGAACATATATATCATTTCATCATTGATCACTGATCACCTCACCACGGAGAGGTAGTATGTCTGGTCTTGACCCTTCTTCAACTTGTACAAATGGACGAGCTCCTCAACAGATGGCTCGCCCAGCTTGGCAATCATGTACGCTATATACAAACCTATGATTATGATGTATAAGTTTGCAAACAGCTAAAGAGATACGATGTTGAACCGTCTCAACACGCTGTCGATGAAATGGTGAGGGGGAATAGACATCCCACATCTTAGAAGGGTCTTAGAGATCGCCACCCAGCCTTTGGGGGATTCTTCTGGGAGAAGCCTACCAAAATCCTTAAGTTGAGTTGAGGCCCATAAGTCACTTTTATGTGCCTAAGATCCTCGACATCAATTGAGAATTGCGGTTCCTTCCGTGGCTTATGAACTGGAGATCGCCTTGACTAAGCAACGTCCAAAAAAGCATGATCGGACAAGCCTGCCACTTTAGGATCTGAGCTCCGCTTGATGACCTCCTCGAAAAGCTTGGGGATTATGTCCATAAGAACTACCAAGGCCGTAGGGGAATCAAACATGCGGTCAATCGTGTGGCTGCTTGACGAAGACATGACTAAAGCTTTCCATTAGGTACTTGAAACATAAGTGAACATGTGTCAGAGCTCAAAAAACTTGGCAACCTATCCACACTTTACTTTTAGTTCAGGCACTCTAGATAGCTCGCATCGAACAATAGACACACGCAACCTATTAGAGATTTTGGTGGCCGCCATGATAAACCTTCCTTAAACCCATGACCGCCAATGACACGCTTAAAAACCCTAATAAAGCCTTAAAAGACTCAATGTGGCCACGGAAATGGCCACCCTCAAATGCAAAAATCAAGAAAACAATTAAAGGAAGGGAAAAGAAACTTTACCGGAACAAGAGAATAGGATGAACTCGCCGGAAAAGGCACCATGAAGATGAAGCAGCGACAAAATAAGTAAGAACATCTGAGAGTTTTTACAAAGTGAGTAAGCTTTTTGATGAGTTCCCCTCGCTTTTATAGTGCTTTGCATGGGAGACGAAAGGGTGGGGTTCGATCGCAGCCGTCAATCTATAATGAATCTCGACCCTCCATTCATTGAGCAATCTAGGCCTTTGAACTTGGCCACGTGTCAATCATCCACGAGGTGATCAACCGTTAGACTGCCATAATCATAACCGTCGCTGCACGTCACCTCAACTTCACATGTGGACAACTATAGTCGCCTACATGCGATGAAAAGTAACTATCGAAGGCTGCCGCATTTAATGCGACATGACCGCGTTGAATTTACATAACTACCCTTTCTTTTCAAATTCCAAGTTTGTCAAGAATATCATAGAGGAGAAAAGGTCCACGTGTGGAGTACGTTGATTAGGCATGAGTCCGACTCTCAAGCTCGACTAATATGCATCCAATGCCCTACCGATGAATGTCGAGCTTGATATCAAATAAAGCAAAAGTCTTCGAAGCTCAAAACAAGCACCGAACACTAGGGGGCAGATGTTGTGTTTGATTTTTCAACAAGCTCAGAGTATTTTGAGGTTATAGCCCGATCCAAAACTAGCTCAACTCTACCGATTGTTCAACCCAACACAAACTCGTCGAGTTATAGCTCGACCTAGCACAAGCTAGTCACAACCAATCCTTGCAGTTGTCCAACCATTCACAGATAACTTCAAATCCCAGATATCTCAAGAAGGATCAGATCGACAACAATCTTTGCGCAATCATAGCACCCAATTGCGACAATATTAAAGTTGCATTTCAAACTTAATTGTAATCCTTTTATTTTCTCTCTTTCCTTTGTACAAATTCTGTATATAAACCCCTTCCAATGACGAGAAAAGGCTTAGCAAATATCTCTAGGATTGTCATTGTAAGCTCTCACAGTGAATACAAGAACAGTGAACATAGGCTCAAGAGTTCAACTCGCCGAACTACTTTAAAATTTTCTTTGCCATTTACTTTATAGATTTATTATTTACTCAGTACCGGTTACCCATAATCACATACACATCAATTCCGATCCAGTCAAGGTCGATCGAATCACTCTAGTTGGTGTAATTCTTGCATCAACAATAACGAATTGTCTTTAAGTGATTTTAGGGTCCATAGTTATTTTCCAGATTGAGCTAATCTGTTATAGACAAGCTTCTCAAGCAACATAACTACCCATGACTTTTTCTTTTCCCTTTTTTGCATAAGTAACTCTCTACTTCAAAAAATAAAATTAAAAATAAATAATACATAGGCAAATGAGGAATAAATCAGTCATTGTTACCTAAATAAATCATTCAGTAAATATGATGTAATTGTTACGCCATCAATTTTTAATTTTCATTTTACTGATTCAAAGTTCTTTTTGTTACATAAATTTTATGTAATTAGTTTACTTGTTTAGGTATAATATTAATCATCCAATTTTGATATATATTTCAAATACGCATAAAGATTTAACTCTATGGGTGCGTTTAGTTCAGGAAATGTTGTATTATTGGGAATGTTATATTAATAGAAAGATAGATTACCTTAAAGATTACTGAGAATGTTTAGAAAAATGTGTTTGGTTAGGTTGAAATAAATTGGTGGGTATGCTATATTGATATGTTTGGTTGAGAGGAATAAATTGGTGGGTATGTTATATAGATTACTAAATTGCCCTCCTTTTTAAATATTAATAAAATATTATTTGTGTTATTATTTTTTGAATCATTCTTTTAACCCCTACATTTGAGATTTTGCAAAAACACTCCAGTCATATAAAAGTTTAATTTCTAACAAAATCAACCCCATCCACCCCAAGCCACGACCACTATCGGCCACCACCACCGGAAGTTTTCGTAACGATGCACGACTATCGAAAATGGCCAGTCATGCTTCGATATGGCCACGGATTTGGCCGGAAACAGTTAGATCTATTCCCTCCATTTTCGATCAAATCAATGGTCATTAATGGCTAGATCTGTAGCCGTTGCATGCCATGGATTTGGCCGTTAACAACTAGATCTATTTCGATGAATGACGTCATTTGGCCGTTAACAGCCAGATATATTCTAACTGGAATAGATCTAGTCGTTAACAGCCATGGATCTGGCTATTTTCGTCTAGAACTATGACCATCTGGCCATTTTCGGCCATCGATCTAATTGGAATTGGCTAGATCTGGCCAATCATGCGTCGTTGGTGGACGATGATGGTGGTTGGCGGGCGATAGTGGTGGCTAGCGGGTGATGGTTATCCTGGATGGCCTACAATTTGTTTTAAATATAAAGACTTTATTGTCCATAAACTTAATTAATTAGGGGTAAAATTGTAATGGCAAGTTCATGTAAATTAATTTCAAAATAAGTTTATTATTTCCAAAATTTTTAATAATTAAGGGTAAAATTATAATAAAATTAAGATTACCAAGTAATTTTAAAATACTTAAGAAAATGGAGACGATCAGATTATCATCTATATAACCTATAATAATTATTATTGGTTTTGAAAGATTACAAAATTTTTATACTACTTGATAACCAAACGTTGTAATTTAAGTAATATAAGAAGACATTACGTCAGTAATAAGGAATTACCCCCAACCAAACATACCCTATGAGATAGACCAAATTTTTTTATAAAAAATTTATTGTAGTATTACTCGTATACTAAAACCTGAAATTTCCCAAAAAGATAAACCAAAGAGCAAAAACGACCACGACCACCAAGTCAAGGCCAAATTATAAAACTGTATCAGTCAGTCACCACTTAGACTAAGTTTGTAACACTACCGGTCCTCCCAGTATTGATATTTCAGCCCAGCCAGTCCAGTAACTTTACTGGGCCGGGCCCGTACTGTAGTTTTATTAACGCAATGTAATCCTTTATCAAGGATGTCAGAAGCTGCAGATTTCAAGATTTTAGTTTAATCCTCATTTAATTTATCAGGTATCGAAATCGAGTTTTCCTCGTGCGTCTTAAAATGGTTTGTTAAGTTAATAATTTAAAGGATATTCAAACCATTTACACAAAATCCAAAGTTGAGTTGACTTACAGTTACCCAATATTCCTTACCTGAATTTAACAAAGAATGTAGGTTGAGACCTTCACCTCCTAATTTCCCTCTCAAACATAACTCATATTTTCCTATATATATATATATATATATACACGCACTTTATCAACGGACACTTCATCATTCCGCAATTTCATTGTTTCGGTAAGAAATTTTCATATCATGTCTTCAAATCATACCAAATGCTCAGGCTTCGTATGTTTGCTTTTGCTGTTTGTATTTCTTCTTTTTAGAAATGCAGATTGTGGGCAAATTGTTCGGACCTTGCCAGGCTATACCGGTACTCTTCCTTTCAAACTTGAAACTGGGTAAGTAATGAAACTTTCACTTGACATTAGTGTTGTGCCGGTTTGTATCAATCAAAGTGAAGTAAGTTTTAAGGGGATTTTCAAAACTCAGATATGTGAGCGTGGGGCAGTCAGAGATCTTCTACTTGTTCGTGGAGTCGCAAGGAAATCCTGAAGTGGATCCTGTTCTTTTTTATATAGTTGGAGGCCCTGGCTGTGCGGCTTTGAATGGCTTCTTCTTTCAAACTGGTATGCTCATTGTCTCTTCATATGATTAATTTCAGAATGCTTTAACTTATTAACAATGGCCTTGATGTCTGTAATAATTTTAGGCCCGCTACAGTTTAATGGAACTGATTACACTGGTGGCTTGCCATCGTTACATTTGTACCCCTACACATGGACAAAGGTGCAAAAATTTTCAGCTATTTATGGCATTAATTTCATTAGCAAAATGATAGTTTATGATTGTATAATGGTGATAAATTTTATGCAGACTGCGAGTATAATATTTGTGGATGCCCCTGTTGGCTCTGGTTACTCCTATTCAACAAACGCATCAGATTACAGTATCACAGACTTAGAATCAGCAAATCAATCTCATGTTTTTATAAGAAAGGTGAGTGAAGTTCTTATGAAATAGGAGTAACAGAAACACCATAGAAGTTCTTGTGTACTAATTTTTCTTCATTTTGAATTCAATTTAGTGGTTTAATGAGCATCCTCAATTCATCCCAAACCGATTTTTCGTTACTACTGATTCTTATTCCGGTATACTCGCTCCAATCATCACACAAAAAATATTGGATGGTAATTAATTTCCCTGCATCAAATTCTGTTTTCTTCACCTTGTTCATTTTAGTTGATTAATTTAGCTAAAGTGTCAACTATTCATCACTTTTGCAGATAATAAAGCCGGAGTGGAGCCAAAAATAAGTCTAGTGGTAATGATCTTGAACACATACTATAGTTTAGCCTGTTTGATTCATTGTATTATAAACTAAAATTTCTTTTTCTCTGTGATAATCAGGGAATTATAAGTGGCTCACCACATACGGATGGCAAACTTGAAGAAAATTACAGAGTACCTCAAGCTCATCTACTCGGACTTTTATCTAGCAGTTTGTATGAGGTGAGTATAAAACCAACAAATTGTATGACTACTAAACCTAAGCAAAAAGTTATAATTTGTTTTCTTCGATTTACAGTCAGCGAAAACAAATTGCAACGACACTTACTATGATGTGGATGCTAGTACCGTGAGTGCGGATTGCCTTGAGGATCTTGAAGAAATCGATAATGTCCGATGAGTGATCAATTTGTTTTCTTTTCTTAAACTGAACATGATTTCCTTTTAGGCATTGATATTATTTAAATTTTGCAGTGCCTTGAACAAATAAATACGGAAATGGTGTTGGCCCCCAAGTGTGCTACAATAGCACCCAGCTCAGACTATCGAAACATGAGAAGATCTTTGAAAGAAAAATCAAGACAATTTCCCCTTCCATCATCCAGATCAACTGACTATTATTGCAAGGTTTTGTCCATCTCGAACTGTTGGTTTTGCTTAAATAATTAGTTAATAATTTCTAACTTTTTATTATTTGTTTTGCAGGATTTTGGTTATCTACTCGCTGATATATGGGCAAATGATAAAGGTGTTCAAAGCACTCTGCACGTCCGAGAGGTATATATTTAACTAAGATTCGAGAATAATATGATTGAAAAAACTGTTTCTAATTGTTTATAATTGCAAACAGGGAACCATTCAAGAATGGCGAAGGTGCAACCTTACGTTCGCTAGCAGTACATATGTATATGATCTTATGAGTGTGGTTGCCTACCATAAAAATCTCACTAAAAATGGCATACAAGTTTTACTTTACAGGTAATCTTTTATAACTTGCGTTTGATAGTTTATCCATGCCTGCATTTCTCTAAACTTTTCTATATATTTTGCAGTGGTGATCATGATTTGGTTGTTGCACATACATCAACAGAATATTGGCTCGCTGAACTCAATATTACTTTGGATGAAGATTGGCGACCATGGTATGTTGGTGGTCAAGTTGCAGGGTAAGTTTATAAGTTTATTTAAATTTGAACTTTCTTTTGACTCAATATGAGATTACATCCCAAAATTATGATACTGCATTTTCTATTTAGGTATACAATGAAGTATACAAATTATGGATATCGATTGACTTATGCGACTGTGAAGGTCAGAACGTACTTTTTATGTTAATCTTTTATTCAATTTGTGAACAGATTGAAACCAAATTGAAGCTAATGTTATGAGTCATTTTTGTACAGGGATCAGGCCATTCTCCTACTGAATGGAAGGGCAGGGAAAGTTATGAGATGTTTGAAAGATGGATCCACTTTTATCCACTCTAGTTAGAACTTGTCTGCCACCATTGTAATGCCCGGACTAATAAACACTGAGATTAACATTGTGGGCTAAGGGGGCAGCTGCCTCTGAATTTTGGAAATCCTTTTAGTCTTGTATTTTAACTTTATTACAATTATGCCCTCTTTATAAAGAATAATTCTCCTATTGTTTTAGTATTTCTTATGCAAAAATATCAATAATCTTAAAATTTTCATTCTGTTTATATGTATTTTTACATTACGTGAGTTTATCTTTGTGAAACCTTGTACCCAATGAACGAAAAATATAAACCAGGTTGAGATGGTACTGAAATAATTAAAAAAAGAAAAAGAAAAGAAAACTAATATCTAATAATTAAACAAGATAATTAATGTTGTGCGGTAAAAATCCCTAGCTTGGACTAAGATGAGGATCCCGGGGCGCACCCTTGCGTGGAGCAAGAATCAAGCCTAGGAAGCAGAGGAGCTCAGTAACGAGCGCAAGCATCCAACCCAAGCACATGAGCAACATGTGACAAAGAGGGACCCACCAGATGAAAATATCTTCTCCAAAGGGATAGATCATCTCACCATGTATACTTTGCATGCAGCGACCAACAACATGCTGTAGGACATAGTCTATAGGTGTTCTCCATGCACCTCAGTCAATAGAAGATATGTATAGACACCTATTGGCAGAGGGGACACCATTATGAGCTATGACATAGGAACATGTGAGCCTCCGACATCGTGGCACTCACTTACCTTCTCTCTATATAAAAGCCATCACGACCGAGAGAGAGGGGGGGATAGACACAGGTAAAATAGAAGAAAAATAGGGTGCAACACAATTCCGATTCAGAAAAAATAGGGTACAACACAGCTCTGATTCAAAAAAGGGAGGAAGAGATAGGAATTCCAAAGCCTTCCTCTTCGATCCCAAGGTCTCCGGCCACTCAATAGGCCGAGATACATTTTCTGATCACCAAAAAACCCATCTTATTGTATCCCTAAACAAACACAGTTAAATAACATAATAGTCGACGTAGGCCTTATTCCCTTTTCGGCCGAACCACTTTAAAAACGTTTGGATTTCTCTTTAGCTCTCTCATTGTCGACTGGGAGACCTTCCATTGCCTTTGCCACTCATCGCACGTGAAACGGGTCTCTTACGCTGGTTCTTAGGAGCCATGCACCCATCTTGCTCGATTCTTTCAAGAGTCAATCTAATACCTCAAGTTGGTGTGCTTATTCGCCCTAATGCTCTAGTCGGTGTGAAAAATTGGATCTACATCTTGGCATTAGAAGGAGGGCCCTTCGCCCTTGAATGATTTGATCTAAGCCTGTTCGACCTCAGGTAGCCATTACTATCAACGATTCGCCCTTTCGCAATGATAGTCGTCTTGATACTGCAATGGTCACTGATGCTACACAACAATCCGCTTCAACCAGGGATACCCTCGACCCTCGTGTGCACAAGGATTAGCCTCCCACCAGTCTGGTCAAGGAGTAGAACGAAGTCCTCGTGGATCAACGTTTCCCCTCATGCGCCCTCAGAATAGAGTGTAGTCTCAAAAGAGAGATGCGCAATTGCTTGATCACCTTCCTAAAAGAAAACTTAGATGTTTTAGCTTGGGAACATACAAACATGACCAGGATAAACCCCAAGGTCATGTGTCACTGCATTAACATTGATCTTGCCTCTCATCTTATCTATAAAAAAAAGACGAGCAATGGACTAGGAATGGTCTCAAGTGCTCAAGGCGGAAGTTGATAGACTCTTTGAGATCAAATTCATCAAAGAAGTCAGATATGCAGATTGGCTCGCCAATCTAGTCCTCGTTAAGAAGTAGAATGGCAAGCTAAGGACATGTATTGAATTCAATGATCTAAACAAAGCCTGTCCCAAGGACACCTTCCCTATCCCTCGAATCAACCAACTGGTGGACGCAACCATAGGTAATGCCCTACTCAGCTTCAGGACACCTACTCGGGATACAACCAATCCCAATACACCTCGTTCATCATAAATTGAGGCCTTTATTGCTATAAAGTCATGCCTTTTGGACTAATGAACGCCAAGGCAACTTACCAGCGACTATGGACAAGATGTTCATCAATCTCATCAAAAGGACAATGGAGGTGTACATCGACGATATGCTGGTCAAATCATAGAAGGAAGAAGACCATGTAAAGCATCTCAAGGAAATATTCCATATCCTAAGAGAATACTGGATGTCGTTCAAGCCTTTGAAATGCGTTTTTGGGGTTGGTTCAGGAAAGTTCCTCGGTTACATGATAAATTAGCCAGGGATCGAAGCAAACCCCGAAAAGATCCAAACACTACTAAATATGAAGAGCCCAACCAAGACAAAGTAGGTTCAAAGCTTGACTAGGTGGATCCCAACCCTCAAAAGATTCGCCCCTAGAGCCAAAGACAGGTGCCTACCTTTCTTTGACGTACTAAAGAGCAACAAGAAGTTTGAGTGGACGGAACAATGTGAGCTCACCTTTTAAGAGCTAAAGAACCACTTCGGGCAACCTCCTCTCTTATCTAAATCGATCCTAGGTGAATCACTCTTATTAAATCTCTCTATTTTGTTACATGCCATCAGTGTGACCTTAGTCCGAGAGGAAGAAAAGATCTGGTGGCCAATTTATTACATAAGCAAATGCCTGCTTTTTGTGGAGATGTGCTACCTCGAAATGGAAAAGCTAACCCTAGCTCTCTTGACTGCATGCTGGAAGTTGCGACCTTATTTTCAAGCTCATACGACCCTAATCTTGGTGAACTACCCACTCCTCAAGATCTTTCAAAAGTCAAAATCTTCAGGAAGATTGATCCAATGGGCCATGGAGCTCAGCCAATATGATCTCAATTACACTCCAAGGACCGCCATCAAAGGTCAAGCGTTGGCAGACTTTATCTCAAAATACTCCTACCAGCTGAAGGAGAAGCTAATCCTATCAGAATCACCTGGTGAGAGTGAAACTTTATTGACCGAGCAAACACTAGAAGACTTGGTCACCTAGAGCCTATACATCGACAATTTGTCAAATGAAAAAGGTTCGGGTGCGCGACTATTGCTCGTTAGCTTGAACGAAGAGAAAATTCTAGGTGACGTAAGATTCAAATTCTCCGCTTCGAACAACGAAGCTAAGTATAAAGCTTTGCTTGCTGGCATATGGCTAGCCAAGGAAATGGGAGTAGAGTCAATCAATATCTCTAATGACTCTTAACTCGTGGTACTCCAAATCCTTGGGGAATATCAAGAAAAGGGAGAGAAAATGATCCCCTATCTACGAAAACTAATAAGCGAGTTGAGCACCTTCAAGCAATACTCAGTTAGACAAATCTTCAGGGAACAAAACTTTGTGGCTAACACTTTAGCTTGCCTAGCATCGGTGATAAACAACAGAGCAAATTCCATCCCCTTTAGATTCTTATCGTCTCCTAGCATAGACACGTCAAATCAGATGGTGATAATGGTCAAGCAAGAAGGTTCGTGGATGGACCCCATCATTGCTTACATAAAAGATAGGATACAGCTCGATGATAGATCAGAAGCCTGAAACCTCTGTGCCATATAAGCTTGCTACACTCTGATGAACAACAAGCTATACAAGTGAGGATACAACACCCTTTTGTTACGATGTGTAACCCAAGGTAAAGCAAACAACATCCTAACAGAGATCTACAAGGGCATGTGCGGGAACCACATCAGCGAACTATCGCTGGTCTACAAAGTTCTTAGATAGGAGTATTATTAGCCAACCTTCTATGAAGATGCTATAAGCTTNAAAAGGGTGTATATCCTTTTGTTTGCTCTTATTTTGTTTTTTGCTTAGTCCTTTGGGCCTATCCAAAGGACTTAGTATTAAAGGGGAGTCCCCTCGTTGGGCTATCATAATTTTTTATTCTTTTATAAAGTTTCCAGATTAACAAAAAAAAAAAAAAAATATCCTTGCTGTAACCATCAACCATGAAGTCTTTCTCCAGTTTTTTGGACGGGAAGCTTGGACAAGCTTTTACTATAGCTGTAGAATTTGAGAAGCTCCAATCTTTTTCCAGTTTGTGCATAATTTGAGTGTTAGAGTAGGTGCCCTAGAACCAATCCATTATTATAATATTGACTCTTTGTAATAATGTTTATAATAAATAAAAGACTTTTCTACATTATGTAATTCATATTCATTGTATGTTGTGATGTATGTCCTTAGAATGGTAGAACCGTGACGAGGGCATTGAGTGTTTCAAATCTCAATAGTGACGACCTTATCATCACTGGTGGCCATTCTAGAAATGTCTATCGCCTCAGTATTATTCTGACTAAGGACACAAGTAATACAATAAGCCTATCATAGTGTTGAATGACCCTGTCAAAAGGTAGTAACTAATCTCACTTGTAGAGGTTGTTTGCCAACAACCTGATGCAACACATGGGTGCTTGCCATAGGCGAGTTCACTGCACAAACCCATCAGAGGATTCCACATAGATGGTAACCCCAGTGTCTGTGGAACAAATCCTCTAACGGATGGTGATGCATGTGATCTGTTGACTTGAGATCACTAGAGCGCCTGAAGCACCAACTGATTTAGTTTCTAGCCTAATGTAATTCTATTCAGAGCTATCAGAGCAGTAGTGATTGGCTATATCAAGAATTGTATCAAGATTATCTTACTAAGCAATTCAGTAAAATGGCAACGACACTAAATCTGTGGCCACAATGGGATTGAGCTGTTGCTCAATTTAATCTATTCTAGTTGTTGGTCCAATAACCAAATACAAAGAGATCAAGGACATCTAAGGTTGACACTATTTCTGTACCTCAGTCTTGATGAGATAATGTATGATGAAGGGATTTGATTGCACGATAACCTTACCGTTGATAGGTAGTTGTTTCGTTGAATCCAAATCCATCGGGTGGCCATGATGCCTTGCTAGAGGCTAATGTTGGTATGTGTGTAGTGAGACAATTAATTGAATGTTAATCACGATACAACTCATTGCCAATATGATAAGGAGCTTACAGGTCACACACTTAGAAGATAATTTAATAATCAATATGTGAAAAGGTTATTTTTGTTTTTTAAGATGAAATAGTAATTTGGTAATCTCACAGTGTAATTAAATTTGCTGAGGTTGTTGCATGTATTCAATTTTAATATTGAAATTAAAATTGGTGAGATTATATTTAAATATATGTGTGCATATATTTAAATGGATTATTATTATTATTTATTGTTAATATATTTTAATATATTAATATTTGTGGATTTTAATAATAATATTAATTATTAATTAATTAAAATACCAATATGACTTGTTTGGCTACAAGGATGGATTAATTTTGGAATCCATGGCTATTACTAAAAGGAATAGGGTTTTAATTAGTTGCACTATATAAGTGCAACTTAAATTAAAAACAAATAATACAATAACAAATAATTAAAAACCCTAGCCACCCTTTTCACATGTTCATCAATTTGGTGAAGAGAAAAATTCTTTTTTTCTTGATTCTTGAAGCCATCAAGTTGTTCTAGCAAATCAACTTTTAGGTCTTCGGATTGTCTTCGTGTGGATCACCGTTTGTGCCATTCTATTCTCGAATCGATAGTGAAATCAAAGTTTTGAAGGATAGGTATTATATTCTAAATTCTTGTATGGATTTGTTATATTGATTTGGATTTTGCACATGTAAACAATAAATCTATACCTAGATCTTGGGAAAAGGTAATTGATCAATCTAATGTTTAATTGTATTTTCCGCTACATATTATAGATCAATTACTTACTATGGTATTAGAGCCTCGGTTACCTAATTATATTGTTAATTTATGTTTAATAACATGTGTTTTGATTGATGACATGTTATAGTATAAATTGATTGTTTAAAATCTGTAAAATTTTGTTTTAATGCATGATTTGAATAATCAATTGGTTTAACTAATGCGTTGATGGATTTTCATTGGTTGTTTTATGTCCTGGTCAAATGTTATTGCATTTGTTCGATTTGAATTCGTGTTGTTACACGAAAAACTAGAAAAATCGTGAGTTGTTTGCTCACTAGTCTGCACCGACCGCTGTGGTGAAATAAAGCTATGTCATAGAGACAAGCTCCGTTGAAATGAGCAACACTGAACAATTCAGTTCTCACCGTGGCGATGAGCTTATTGCCGTGACGACCATGAGTTTGGTGAATAACTGCCATAGCAAAATAAAACTTCATTGTGGTGAGCGAGCTTCTAGAGCTCACTAATCGTTCATGCTCGCCACGACAATTGTGTTGAATTTGATGTTCGCCACAATGATGGAAACCTTCGTCGCAATGAGCATGTTGTTGGAGCAGATCGCGCTTTCACGCAATGGGACTTAAGTGCAGTGTTCTAAAAACATTTAAACCAATAATTATTCTGCAAATTCAAGAGGGTAATTCAATAATTTCACCCTCCCAATTCAAATTGTTTGCTTTAAATGTATGCAACGTTCTTGTTTGAAAAATTGCATGGAGCTGGTACATGAGCCTTAGACCTATGGTTTATTTAATCGTTTGGTATGTTTATAAGTTTCTAAATAAATAGAACATGCATGTCCTGCCTTCCTTTAAATTCTTTATGTACTTCTTCCTCTCATCTTACTCCCCTTGTATGTAACGCGAGGTTTATGTTTTGTTTGTGTAAATTAGAATAGGATTTTATTTATTATAAATTCCTTATGTAATGATCATGATGAAAAGATGAAGGAGCGATGACGAGGTGAAGTTCAAGACCCAAGTTTTATTTTGACCTTAGGTTGACCTACCAATTCCTCTAGGCTTGAGGAAATCGGTTTTAGTTAGGCCATGTATCTGCATGTTTACTTTTATGATTGGAATGCATGCTGAGGTTGAATGTTTAATGACATGCCTATCAATGACATTCTAAAAAGAGAAAATTGGTAAGCCATAAAATAAAAACCCCTCAACAAAAGTATATAAAGTTAATTAATTAAAAAGCCCTTCCATCACCATGGGTTTGATCAAACCACCGTTCGTTGGAACCTTGTTCACTAAAGCAAAGGGTACACTTTTACCAATGGGAGGTCAAACATCATTGGAGTTTTCCTTAACGATAATGGGTTGACTTAAATAATATGTTTTGCTTGTTCGCCAAAGTGAAGGTTGATAAACACGTCATAGGTATAGTAGAGAAGTACACTTGTTATGTGTACGTGGTGACATGCAGTGTCCACTCTACTGATACTGAGAATTACACTTGAGGACAATGGTTTGGGCCATTGAATTGTGTAATTGGTTTGTTGGCTTATTTTTCATTTGAGGTTGGTAGTTAAAGCTATCAACTGGTGTGAATTAAGTTTGTTGACCAACCTAATGAACCGATTTTGGCTTGTTCGCTAAAGCAAAGGTTTTAAATGGGCTAGATGGGATCTCGGTCCACTAGGAAAGCCAACAGGCTTTCCTAGGTTAATAGTGAGGGCTATTGACTTGAGGAAATAGTGGGAGCCATTATTTAATAAAAGACCTTGTAAAATAATAATAACATTTGTTTTTCTACATCTGTAGATTCATTAAAATCCTATCACTGTGACCAATAATCAAGAAAGACAACAAGTTGGATGGATCCAATTTCTTGAACTGGTATTAAAATCTTCAGACTGTACTAAAGTCTAAAAAGAAATTGTATGTCCTTGATAAGCCTTATTTGGCTGAGCGTGCACCTGATGCCACTCAAGAAATTAAGGATACTTATCAAAACTTCCTTGATGATGTTGATGATGTTCATTGCATTATGCTAGCATCAATGACATTTGAGCTACAAAAGCAGCATGAGAATATGGATGCACATGCCATAATTCTTACATGCCATAATTCTGCACCTCATAGAGCTATATCAAAAGAATGCTCGACATGAGAGGTATGAGGTGTCAAAGGCATTATTTAGGAGCCGAATGGCCGAGGGAACCCAAATTGGACCTCATGTGCTCAAGATGATTGGGTACATAGAGAGGCTTGAGACTTTGGTTTTTGGTGTTAATGCAGAATTGCAATGTGACTTAATTTTGCAGTCACTGCCTAATTCTTACTCACCATTCATAATGAACTTTAATATGAACACAATGGTGAAGTCCCTGTCAGAGCTCATAAACATGCTAAGGATTGTGAGCAAGACTTGAAGAAGTCCAAACCTGTTTTACTGGTTGCTATTGGTAAAGGAAAGGTTAAGGGTAAGGGTAAGGGAAAGGCCAAGGTCTATCCCAAGTCTAAACCCAAAAGACAGATGCTCTTAAGCCTGAGGGTGGCATTGGAAAAGGTGAGAAGATAGTTTACTTCTATTGTGGCAAGTTTGGCCACTGGAGGAAACACCGCAAGGCTTTCCTCAAAAGCAAAAAGATGTCAGATGCTTCGAATTGTGGTGTGTACATGATTGAGATTAACTTTTCTCCTTCAAAATCTTGGGTCATTGACACTTGATGTGGTACTCACATTTGTACTGAAGTGCAGGGACTAAGGCAGAGTAAATTGCTTGCCAAGGGAGAGGTGGACCTATAAGTTGGAAATGGAGCACATGTGGCTACATTAGCTATAAGGTCTTATTGTTTCACTTTGCCTACGGGCCTATTATTGGAACTAAATAATTGTTTTTTCGTACCTTCAATTTCTAGATATATTATTTCAGTATCCGTTTTGGATGATATGGGATATGATATTGAAATTTCTAATGGATTGTTATCCTTTAGTTTGAATGGTATTCTATTTGGAAATGCAAGGTTATATAATGGATCATATGTTCTTGATTTAAACAACAAGGATATTCTCAATGTTGAAACAAAGAAAGCTAAGCATAGCGAACAAACCCAAACATACCTTTGGCATTGTAGACTAGGTCATATCAATCAGACTTCCATGGCAAAACTTTACAAGATGGAGTTTTTGACCCTTTTGACTTCTAGTCATTTGAGGTATATTGGTTGTGCCTTTTAGGCAAGATGCCAAGTCACCTTTCATAGGACAAAGTGAAAGGGCTACTGAATTGTTAGGCATCATCCCTAGTGATGTATGTGGTCCACTAACAGTTGAAGCCAGAGGTGGATATTCGTACTTCATCACAATTACTAATGACTTCAATAGATATGGTTATGTCTATCTTATGAGACACAAATCTGAAACCTTTGATAACTTAGAAGAATTCAAGAATGAAGTACGAAATATTTTGGGCAAGAGTATTATAGCTTTTCGGTTAGATGAGCTCTGGGTTTTATGAATACTTGAAGGAGTGTGGCATAGTATCACAATTCACTCCTCCTTATACACCCTAACACAATGGTGTGTTAGAAAGGAGGAATGAGACCTTACTTGATATGGTTAGGTCTATGATGAGTTTCAGTGATCTACCTATATCATTCTAGGGTTATGCCTTAAAGACTGCGACTCATGTACTGAACCATGTGCTGTCAAAGTCTGTAGATAAAACTCCATATGAACTATGGAGTGGCTGAAAGCCCAACTTGTCTTATGTAAAGATTTGCGGTTGCGAAGCTTATGTCAAGAAATTGACTTCGAACAAGTTGAGCCCAAAATCTAATAAATGTATATTTACATTTGTGGGGTATCCTAAGGAGACCAAAGGATACTGTTTCTACCACCCAGAAGAGCACAAAATTTTTGTTGCTCGTATTAGTGTCTTGTTAGAGAAGGATAAGAGGTACTAGTGAGAGAAAAGTAGAACTCAATGAATTTCTAGTACCATAGGATACAATAGATGAAGGACAAGATTGTGTGCCATAAGAAGTGGTTGAACATCATGAGGAGCTTATTCCACAATCTGTGGATCAAAGTGAACCATCTCAAGTAGAACATGAGCTGTGTAGGTCTAGCAGAGTCCTTCATGAGCCTGATAGATATGGTTTTCTCATGACTCAGCATGGCGACATACTGGTCTACAAAGACAATGAACCCAAAATTTACGATGATGCTATATTGAATCCAGATTCTATTAAATGGCTTGAAGCCATGAAATCTAAGATGGACTCCATGTACCAGAACCAAGTATGGTGTCCAGTTGATCCACCTGAAGGGGTAAAACATGTAAGCCCCACCGATAAGTCCAAGGGTAAAATAGTCTTTCCATTTTTATGTGCTAAGTTAACTACCATGCACATGCCTTAAGGGTAAAGTGGTAAAAGAATGATGATATTTTGTTGGCTTGACAAGATAAAGATGAAGAAGGATTAATGAATAATTAAAAGAAAATTGTTAAGGGCAAAAAGGGAAATAATGTTATTAGTCATTAAATGTAAAAGACAAATGAATGAACTTTGCAAAAAAAAAAAAAAAAAAAAAAAAAAAAAAAAAAAACTAAAATCTTGATTTTAGTTTGTATAAGTCGGCCAACACATGTATTCTTCCACCTTCCATCATCTTCTTCAATATTTCTGCAATCACTATTAATTCTATTTCCTCCATTAAAATTTCAAGCTTCTTAGTTGCAATCTTTCAAAAGTCTTATATTTCTTCCTTTATTAAGGATATTAGGAGGTAAATTTCAACTCCTTATCTTATATGACTATCATGTATTTCAAGTTATTAAAGTTTTCTTGTGATTTATGTTAGAATAAAGAGTCAATTGGAGATAAGGAGGAGGAAATTTGCAAAGGAGTGTGGTTTCTTCACACAAGGTAAGGGAAACCTCCCTTTGATATGAAATAAGAATTAGGTTTTCTTGGTTTAGTATTAGGAACCTTAATTCTTGTCACACAAAAGAAATTGAGCTTGGTTTGGTGTTATAATTTGCATGCAATTGATGGATTTATATGTAAATTGTAGAAAATTGAAGTTTGATGGCAATTAATGGAAAAGGTTGTGTCATGAACATTTAACATATTACAAGGGAGGTTATTATTGATCATTTAACATGTTTTCACAGGACAGAATGGTTAGGAAAGGTTAGGGAGTAAGTGGAGGTAAATAGGTTTGGAAAAGCCTTTAAAAAGGCATGTTACCATGGTTGCCACTGTCAAGTCTGTGGCTTTCTAAGGGATTTTTGGGCATCTTACCTATCAAACTGGGTTGAGGCCTAAGCATAAAAGTTATAGCCATTTCTCTAAGATTTAAAACAAGACCAAGATCATGTTAGAGTAGATGCCCTAGAGCCAATCAATTATTGTAAAATTGACTCTCTAATAAATGTTTATTTATCAATAAAAGACATATTCTACTATATCACATAAATCACGTTATATGTATTGATATATGTCCATTGTAATGCCCACATCGAGGTACGTAGCTTTACGTATTCCCTAATACCCTTAGTTGAATTTTGTTAAAATTATCTTGAACAAGTGTGAAGAAAATGCCTTAAAATTTCATTAGGGGTAAAATGGTCTTTTCACTCATAATTAGTTGAAAAAGTGGGGAGTGAAAAGAGATAGAATTTCATGGAGAAGTTAATAAAAATGAGGGCATTATTGTAATTGATTAAGGGACATAGATGGAATTTCATAGAAAGTGCAAGGGCAAAATGGGAAAGCAGAAGTAATAAATGAGATATTTTGAGTTCCTTCTTGAAAACCCTATCATTCTCTACTCCCTCACACACCACTTTCATCTCCAAATTCTCTCATTTCCTTCATCAAATTTCCAAGGCAATTTAAAGGATTTTTTGTTGGATTTTGGTAGATATTCAATCATAAGCATCCAAAGGTAAGAGTTCTTGCAATATGATGTGAGATTAATTTTTAAAGTGATGAATTCTTATAGTTATATGCTTAGGGTTTAAGAAGGAGAGGAGATCTACCCACAGAGAGAGTTTCTAGTGTGGAACTACCCAAGATCAAAGTAAGTAAATCCAACCCTAAGTTTGATTTGAGTAAAATTGTAGAGATTTGTACATGTATGTATGTGCTTATGTTTTTGAGAAGTTTTGATGAGATTGATACTTGATGATAATTAAAATTTAGCCATAAGAATGTAGACTTTGTCTATATGGTG
Organism: Pistacia vera; assembly: GCF_008641045.1. Taxonomy (NCBI): domain Eukaryota; kingdom Viridiplantae; phylum Streptophyta; class Magnoliopsida; order Sapindales; family Anacardiaceae; genus Pistacia; species Pistacia vera. Next base: position 62,411 of record NW_022196743.1, on the reverse strand, counting down.
ATTGATTGAAGTTTGGTTGAAATTAGAAAGAGTTTGAGTAGACTTTATGGAATGTAGTTTCTTGGCCAGGTTTAGTGTTGATTTAATGGAGTTCTGATCCAAATATTGGTGGCTTGAGAAAGAAGTAGAAATGTAGCCAAATAGAGTTTGAGTATGCATGCAATTTGTTTGATGAAAATCCTAAGAGAAAACATGTTACCATGGTTGCCCTGTCACAGCTGTGACCTTCTGAGTGATTTTTGGGGATCTTACCGATTGAACTGGGTTGAGACATAAACACAAAAGTTGTAGCCTTGTCTTAAGCTTTAAAACGAGACCAAGATCGTAGCAATCCAATGTGTATAACTCGAGATATGCCTTCTTGAATATGACCTATGCAGAATGACTACCTCAAAATATTTTGTAGTCTAATAATCTATGATTGATTTCAAGTATGGGAATGTTGTTGGTGTTGGAGTAGGTGCCCTAGAGCCAATCAATTATTGTGGAATTGACTCTTTGTAATAATGTTCATTAATCAATAAAAAAAGACATTTTATTCTATATCGCGTAAATCATTATTATTGCAATATGTATTGATATATGCCCTTAGAATGGTAGAACCGTGACGAGGGTATCAAAATCTTGATAGTGAGAACCCTATGAGCACATATGGTGGCCATTCTAGAAACGTCCGTAGCCCCAGTATTATTCTGAAGTAAGGGCACAGATAATACGGTCAGGCTATCATAGTGTTGAACGACCCTGTTGAAAGGCAGTGACTGATCTCACTTGTCAAGGTTGTTTGGTGACAACCTAGTGCAACACATGGGTGCTTGCTGTAGGCGATTACACCGTAGCAAGTTCACTGTACTGACCCACCAGAGGATTCCATATGCATGGTAACCCCAGTGTCTGTGGAACAAATCCTCTAACGAATGGTGGTGCATATAATCCTTAGACTTGAGATCACCGGAGCGCCTTGTGCACCGATTGGTATAGTTTGACACTAGCCTAATGCAGTTCTTTTCAAAGCTATCAATACGGTGGTGATTGGCTGCATCAAGGAGTGTATCAAGACTATGGTGGATTGACAGAGGATTCATCACTCCCGGGTATGGGAGAAAGTTATCTCACGGCGCAATTCAGTATATGGCAATGACATTAAAACTGTGGCCATAGTGGGATTGAGTTGTTGCTTTATCCAGTTTATAATACGGGTCATTGGTCCAGAAACTGAATACATAATATCGAGAGTAACCGAAGGTAGACATTATTTCTATGCCTTCGTCTCTTCGAGATAACGTATGATGAAAGGATCGAATTGCACGATAACCATATCGTTGACAGGTAGCTACTTTGCTGAATCCGAATCTATCGGGTGGCCATGATGCCTTGCTAGGGGCCAATCTTGGTCTGCGTATTAGTGAGACGATTAATTGGTATTAATCGCTATACTATACACTGCCGATATGATGAGGAGCCTATGGGTCACACACATAGAAGATAATTTAAGATCCAAGAAGAAAGAAGGGCGTTTTCGTCTTTTAAGGCGAAAGGGTATTTTGGTAATTTTACATTGAAATTAAATTTGCTGAGGTCGTAGCCTTTATTTAATTTGTTAGAAAAATTAAATAAGTAAAATTACGTTTAAATGTGTGTTCGCACATATTTAAATATATTATCATTATTGTTAAATGTTAATATATATATTTAAATATATATTAATTGATTTTAATTGAGATAATGATGGAAAAATAAAATAAATCAAATTGGGAGTGTTTGGCAACATGAGGTGTTTGGGCTGAAGCCCAAGCCTATTTCGTATGGGATTAGGGCAAATTGTTTTTAATATAAAAAGAAAAGTGTGTGATTTTTAAAAGTGATTTTTTTTTTCTTTGAAAAATAAAAACACAGCAACCCCTCTTTGAAGACACTCCCACGGCAGTAACACTTTTGAGCCTAAATCAATTTCAATTGATTTCTTTTCTTCTGAATCTTGAAGCCAAAGAGGATCTAGCAAATCCCTCTTTGGTTCTTTTGAGATTGTCTTCATGTGCACTATGTGGGTTCTATCCTACACTTGGATCGGTAGCAAAACATTCATCGCCAAATTTGGTGGAGCCCCCAACGTGCGTTTGTTTCTCTTAACTTATGTTTAATATTTCTGCAGATTCTTATTATGATAAAATTTTAAAATTATACCCTTGATCTTGGCTTATGTAAACGATCCCTGAATTATTTGTTTTTGTTTCCGCTGCGTATACGGGACTGTTTACTAACAGTGGTATCAAAGCCTAGGGTACTGAATTTTACAATTTTTATATGTATGGTAGATAACATGTATTTGATGATAATATGTTGCCATAATGAATCTGCATAAAATCTATCTTAAAACGTGTTTTAAGAAATTATTAATCGATTAATTTTAATTTGCTGATGATCTGCTGGTTTGGAATAATGGTTGATGGATTTTTGTGGAGATCAATGTGTTTGATTGATTGCAACATCCGTTTGGAGTGTATTTGGTTGCTGTATGAACAGATCCGGAGCCAAAGATCTGTGTACGCTCGCCGTGACGATATAACCCATCGCCGCAGCGAGCGTTGTTCACGCTGGCGCTGGTGATGAAACCAGCGCTCGCCGCGGCGATATAAAGCATCGCTGCAGCGATCGTCTTCTGGACGAGCGCTGTACGAAAACAGCGTTCGCCGTGGTGATATAACCTATCGCCACGGCGATCGTTCTTAGGATGGGCGTTGTACCAAATCGCCGCGGCGAGAGTACGTTAAGCGTAAATGTCAAGTAATCAACGCATGCCACGGTGATCTAACTCATCGCCGCAACGAGCGCACTTCCAAGTGCATAGGGGCCAGAATGTAAAGTTCTAAAACTTTTGGACCAAGCGTAGTTCTGTAAATTATCAGGGGGTAATTTGTAATTAACCCATAAATTTCAAAAATTGATTGTTTTTTAAATGTATGCTTTGTACTTGTTTGTATATTGCATGGTGCCCGGTACATGAGCCTTAGACCTAAGGGTGAATGTTTTAAAATATGTTGCGTATGTATGGCTGTATTATTTTATTAAATAGGGCCTGCGGTGTCCTGCCTTTTTCCTCTTTCTTGATGTACATTCTCTTCTCATCTAACTCCCCTCGAATGTAAATCGAGGTTTCTAAATTTATTGATGTAAAGAATTTGTATAATTATTTAGTATAAATTTAAAACGATATTTTTGTAATGTACTTGAAGACGGAGCAAAGGATGAGCAACCATACTTGAAGACTCAAGATGTTTATTACAGGACCCCTAGTGACCTAACGATTCCTCTAGGCTTGAGAAAATCGGTTTTAGTTGGGCCATGTACCGGCACGTTTATTTTTGTTTAGAATGCATGCTAGGTTGAATGTTTGATAACATGCCAAACAATGTCATTCTAACAAAGAATAATCTGGTGAGACATTAAATAACAAAACCCTCAATTAAAGTATATAAGTCACGAAAGCCTTCCATCACCATGGTTTTAATCAAACCACTATTCGTCGAAACCTTGTTCGCCAAGCGAAGGTACACTTCTACCAGTGGAAGGTTAAAATGCATTGGAGTTTTCCTTAATGGTGATGGGTCGACTTAAAATGCTTGTTCGCCAAAGCAAAGGTTGATAACGCGTGTCATAGGCATGGTAGAGCATACACATATGTGTGTACGTGGTGACATGTAGTGTCCACTCTACTGATACTGAGAATCACACTTGAGGACGAGGCATGTAGTGTCCATTGGATTGTGTGATTGGCTTGTTGGCTTTTTCACTTTGAGGTTGATAGTGGGAGCTATCAACTGGTGTAGATTAAGTTTGTTGGCCTACCTAATCAACTCTATTTTGGCTGTTTCGCCAAGCGAAGGTTTGAAATCAGGATGGGATCTCGGTCCACTAGGAAAGTTAACGGGCTTTCCTGAGTTAATGGTGAGGGCTATTGACTTGAGAAAATAGTGGGACATCATTTTATAAAAGACCATATTAAACAATAATAATGAACATGGTAATACAGTTATTTTTCTACACTTGTAGATTCACTTAAATTTGAGCAAAATGATCCCAACACACTGCAAATCATCGAACTGGGAGAAAATGGAATGGTGAAAATTTCATTGACTGGTATAGAAGTATAAATAATATACTTCAGTCAAGCGATAGATTATACACCATTGAGCAAGCTCTATCACTAGACTTGCTGATAGTTTTATCCATGAGACTGGGTATGTATATGTGAAGCATACCATGATGCAAAAGCAAAAATGACTAGATACTTGTGCTTGCATCAATGGCACCATTAATGCGACACCAGTGCCAGAAAATGGATTTAGCTTCTATTCTTCATTTTCTTCGAAGAAATGAGAAGCATATGGTCTCGGTCGTTATTCAGATGTAGGATGGAAGAGGGTACCAAAATTGGCGATCATATCCTCAAGTGGATCGAGTATTGAACAACTTGAGATTTTGGGATGTGGACTTAGAAGGTTTAGCGATAAACCTAATATTACAGTCTTTGCCAAATTCTTATTCTCATTCGTTTATGACTTTATTGAGGAAGATAAGAAGAATACCCTTTTCGAGCTTCTGGATTTGTTAAAGGCTACTGAGTCAGGCATGAAAATGTCAGAAACATTGACGTTGGTGAAGCCAACTCAAGTGAAAAGGAAGGGCTCAGAAGTCGATGGAAAGAACTATTGCAGAAAGGAAAGGCGTTTGTCCTCACTGTGGGAATCCCAGCCACTGGAGGAAACATGCAGGCATTCCTAGCAAAAGGGAAGAAGAATGTTACTTCTTCGTCAAGTACGTTATTAAGATTAACTTTCCCGTAAACATCTAGTTGCACAAGATGTAGTACTCACATTTGATTGATGTGTAGGAACTACGGTAGAGTAGATTGCTCTCGCCAAGGGAGAGGTGGACCTACCAGTTGGAAATGAGCACGTGCTGCTGCATTTGCTGGATCAATTGTGATTTAGCCGGACTTGTTTCTTGGAACTGGTGATTATTATGGTTTTTCTTCAATTTCTAGAAATTATATTTCTGTGTCCACATAGGACAAATGAGAATATTAGTTTACTAATGGATTATTGTCCTTGAGTATAAATAATATTCTTTATGGAACTGTTCATAATAACGTTCTTAAGAAAGACACAGGATAATCTCAAACTGACTACTATGCCAACTTTGGCAATTTGAGCTAGACTACCTGAGGGAATGTGGATAGTATCACAACTCACCCCTCCTTATACACCCCAACACAAAGAAGTGTCGGAAAGGAGGAACAGGACCTCACTTGATATGGTTAGGTCCATGATGAGTTTTAGTGATTTACCTGCTCATTCTGGGGTTATCCCAGAGACTGCGACTCACGTTTGAACTATGTGCCGTCAAAGTCTGTAGATAACTCCATATGAGCTATAGAGTGGGCGAAAGCCCAACTTGTCTTATCTAAGGATTGGGGTTGCGACGCTTATGTTAAAGATTGACTTAGAACAAGCTGGCCTAAAATCCTGTAAATGTATATTTGTGGGTATCCAGAGAAGACCAAAGGATATTATTTCTACACCCAGAAGAGTGCAAAATTTTTGTTGCTCGATCTGGTGTCTTCCTAGAAAAGGAATATTTTCTGAGAAGTACTAGTGGGAGAAAGTGAACTCGATGAAGTTCTAAACCACAAGATATACTACGAAGGACGAAGTATGTCCATAGGAAGTGGTTGAGCATCATGAGAGGTTACTCCAAACTTTGTGATCGAAGTGAACACCTCAGTAGCACAGAGCTACATAGATCTGGGAGTACGCCATGAGTCTGAGAGATACGGTTATCTCGTGACTCAACATGGTGACGTACTGGTATAACCAAGACGATAAACCCAGAACCTTGAAGAGCATAATCGGATCCAGATTCCTTTAAATGGCTTGAAGCCATGAGATCTGAGATGGATTCCATGTACCAGAACTATGTGTGGTCTCTGGTGGAACCACTTGAGGGGTAAAACCCATAGGGTGTAAATGGGTCTTCAAGAAGAAGACTGACATGGATGGCAGTGCATACTTATAAAGCACGGCTGGTTACCAAAGGTTTCAAACAAATTCATGACATTGACTATGAAGAAACCTTTTGCCTGTTGCCATGATTAAATCCATCCAGATTATGCTTGCATTGTTGCATATCATGACTATGAGTTTTGGCAAATGGATGTCAAAACTGCTTTCTTGAATGGAACCTTAAGAGGATGTGTACATGACACAACCTATGGTTTCATTCTGATAGTCAAACAATAAGGTATGCAGTTACAGAGATCCACTTATGGACTCAACAAGCTTCAAGGACTGGAACTTCGTTTTGATGAAGCTGTAAAAGAATTCGGTTTTATCAAGAACGAAGATCAGCCCTGTGTTTACAAGAAAGTGAGTGGAGCGCAGATATACTCCCAGTGTTGTATGTCGATGACACTACTTCTGATCGGAATGATATACCGAACTTGCAGTCGTAAAGACTTGGTCATCCAAGTGCTTCTCCATGAAAGACTTAGGGGAAGCAGCCTACATCCTTGGAATAAAGATCTATCGTAATAGATCATTTAGGTTGCTCAAACAAGTCAAAGTATATAGACAAGGTACTAAACACATTCAGTATAGAAAAATCCAAGAAGGGATTTCTTCTGATGGCATATGTTGTCTATCTTTGTAAGGATATGTGTCTTTAATCACACAATGAGAGAGATAGAATGAAGAGTACCCACATGCTTTAGCAGTGGATCCATCTTAATGTATCGATTGATATCTAATGTGCATTCAGCACTTGTAGTGATATCAATCAGGCTCAAGTGGCATATGTTATGTACTTAGATTGATGTCTTATGTGCATTTAGCACTAGTAGAAGATATCAACTAATCCAAGTGAATGACACTGGTGAGTGTCAATGACTTCTTAAGTACTTGAAAAAGGCTTAAGATATATATTCTTGGATTATGGAGAAGATGAGCTCACTGTAAGAGAGATACAGTGAAGCTATTTCCAAACGAGAAAGGATGATTAAGTTCGCAATTTGGGATTACACAATTTGTCTCATGTACTGCAGTGAGCTGGAAGAGCTCGAATCAGTGTACTGTGCGAATTCTATAATTGATGCTAAGTGTAACGCATTATTTAATGCAGCCATGTAGGCGGTTTGTCAGAAGTTCATTACGAACTTGATGTGATTTCAGGCATTGCTAATCCAGTATAGTTGTACACGATAACAATAGAGCCATTGTTGTGGTTGAGGAATCACGGTCTCACCAGTAATCCAACCCTTACTTAGTTGATTCAATCTGATCTGAAGATCGATAAGAAAGGAATGTGCAGATTTGTAAAATACTACTAACCCACTATTGAAGTTTCTGTTGTAGCAGAAGCATGATGGGCACTTGGGTCATTCAATGTTGAGTGCATGAATGATTGCTATAGTGCAGGCACTTAGGTCATTCAATGTGTAGTGCATGAATGATTGGCTATAGTGCAAGTGGGAGATTGTTGGAGTAGGTGCCCTAGAGCCAATCAATTATTGTGGAATTGACTCTTTGTAGTAATGTTCATTAATCAATAAAAAAAGGCATTTATTCTATATCACGTAAATCATTATTATTGCAATATTATTGATATATGTCCTTAGAATGGTAGAACCGTGTGAGGGTACCAAGTGTTTCAAATCTTGATATGAGAACCCTTTGAGCACATATGGTGGCCATTCTAGAAACGTTCGTAGCCCCAGTATTATTCTGAAGTAAGGCATAGATAATACGGTAAGGCTATCATAGGTTGTTAACGACCCTGTCGAAAGGCAGTGACTGATCTCACTTGTCAAGGTTGTTTGGTGACAACCTGGTGCAACACATAGGCTTGCTGTAGGCGATTACACCCAGCAAGTTCACTAGACTAACCCACCAGAGATTCCATATGAATGGTAACCCCAGTGTCTGTGGAACAAATCCTCTAACGAATGGTGGTGCATATGATCCTTAGACTTGAGATCACCGAGCGCCTGTGCATCGATTGGTGTAGTTTGACACTAGCCTAACGCAGTTCTTTTCAGACTGTCAGTACGATGGTGATGGCTACATCAAGGAGTGTATCAAGACTATGGTGGATGACAGAGGATTCATCACTCCCGGGTATGGAGAAAATTATCTCACGGCGCAATTCAGTATATGGCAATGACACTAAAACTGTGGCCACAGTGGGATTGAGTTGTTGCTTTTTCAGTTTATAAACGGTCATTGGTCCAGAAACTGAATACATAATATCGAGAGTAACCGAAGGTTGACACTATTTCTATGCCTTCGTCTCGTTGAGATACGTATGATGAAAGGATACGATTGCACGGTAACCATATCGTTGATGGTAGCTACTTTGCTGAATCCGAATCTATCGGGTGCCATGATGCTTGTTAGGGCCAATCTTGGTCTGTGTATTAGTGAGACGATTAATTGTGTTTAATCGCGATACTATACACTGCCGATATGATGAAGAGCCTATGGGTCACACACATAGAAAATAATTTAAGATCCAAGAAGAAAGAAGGGCGTTTTCATCTTTTAAGGCGAAAGGGTATTTTGGTAATTTCATAGTGCAATTAAATTTGCTAAGGTCGTAACCTTTATTTAATTTGTTAGAAAAATTAAATAAGTGAAATTACGTTTAAATGTGTGTTCGCACATATTTAAATATATTATCATTATTGTTAAATGTTAATATATATAATTAAATATATATTAATTGATTTTAATTGAGATAATGATGGAAAAATAAAATAAATCAAATTGGGAGTGTTTGGCAACATGGGGCGTTTGGGTTGGAGCCCAAGCCTATTTCGTATGGGATTAGGGCAAATTGTTTTTAATATAAAAAGAAAAGTGTGTGATTTTTAAAAGTGATTTTTTTTTTTTCTTTGAAAAATAAAAACACAACAACCCCTCTTTGAAGACACTCCCACGACAGTAACACTTTTGAGGCTAAATCAATTTCAATTGATTTCTTTTCTTCTGAATCTTGAAGCCAAAGAGGATCTAGCAAATCCCTCTTTGGTTCTTTTGAGATTGTCTTCGTGTGGACTACGTGGGTTCGATCTTACACTTGGATCGGTAGCAAAACATTCGTCGACAAATTTGGTGGAGCCTCCAACGTGCGTTTGTTTCTCTTAACTCATGTTTAATATTTCTGTAGATTCTTATTATGATAAAATTGTAAAATTATACCCTTGATCTTGGCTCATGTAAACGATCCCTGAATTATTTGTTTTGTTTTCGCTACGTATACAGGACCGTTTACTAACAGTTGGTAGAAAATACTTGTTCTCTAATGATATTTTTATATGTCATAATGCATTCTAACATTTGCATTTAGAAATAATAGCAAAGAATGAGCATAATTCCATGCACATACACATGGATGGGAATAGTAAAGAATAAAGAAAAAGAAAGAAAAGAATTAATTGTAAAAAGATAAGAGAAGAGAAGGTTGTTGCGATGGGGAACCCGTGAGTGACAAAGAAGAATAGTCCCACATACACGCGGCCTTAAGTGAGCGGCCCCAGAATCAGAAAGAAGTAAGTGTACAGTTCGTTAGAAGTGTATGTGGATGAGAACTATACCAACAAAATTTACCTACATGCACGCCGCCTTTAGTGAGCCGCCTCAGAATCAGAAAGAAAAGTTGTACAGTCTGATAGAAGTGCATGTAGATGAGGACTGTACCTACTCACATGTCCAGGGTTCCGAATCCATGCCTCAATTGAGCCCGATCGGCATAGAAAGAAAGAAAAGAAAGAAAGAATATAAAGAAAGAAAGAACACAAAGAAAGAAAGAATAGAACACAAAAGGAAAGAACAGAACAGAAAGAAAGAACATAATAGAAACAAAAAAGAGAAAAGAAATTGCATTCTTTATGCATTTATGCACATGCATCATGGCATTCATATTATTCAGAATTAGTTTCTCCAATTGTGCTTACATGTTAGTAAGTGAGAAACAAGAATAGAGAAAAAACAGAGAGAAAGAACAGAAAAAGAATAGAGAAAGAACAGAGAGAAAGAATAGAAAAGAACAGAGAAGAAGAGAGAAGTGTGATGTAAGGAAAGAATTCAGAATATGAGCAACGGAGATAGAAGGGTAGCATAGCGGGTTTACTTACTGAGCAACTAGTGCTCACGCCGTTGTTTTCAATGTTTTTGCAGGTAGTAGATGAGATGCGGTCGCTTGGATTGTCAAGACGCGGAAGGGTCGGGCAACACTATCGAGCTTCTTGAGAAATTTATTTACACTATGTATGGTTTTGTATGTATAAAGAAAAATTGGGCCCATTATTTTATACTCATCTACATGTATATTTTCATAATATTTATATTTAGTGAGTTTTACTATTTATTTTACGAGTATACTAGCTAGAGAGAGAGTCATTACATTTTTTGTATCAGAGCAAAGATTTTGGGATTTGACAGTGTGCCTCTCCCGCCCATTGATGTTCCGTAGCCGACTGTTGTAAGTTATTTCTTTCTTTACTTGTAGTATATGAGTTAATTGAGTTGACTAAAAGTGTTGGTGTTATGTGGATGAGACGTAGAACTCGAGTAGGCAGTAATAAGGCAATGAGTACGTGTGAACCTTCTAACCCATCAGAATTTATTTCCCCTACCCTCGATGAAACGAGGATCCGTAATTATATAGTAAGTCTTGGTAGAGACTCAAGAAGGCTCGATACTGAAGGGAGTTGAGACCCTAGTTATTGTACCGACCCCTAGAGAAGAGAGAGAGAGGCCAGTACCCCCAATAGTGCAAAATCGTATTGAGCTGATATATGGGTTGCCTAGTCAACATCAGCCGTCAGCATTCAGGGGTACGACGGACCCTATAGTGGCAGAAAAGTGGTTTAGGTTCGTGGAGCATACAATAGCACTGTTAAAGCTGATGCCCCCAATAATAGAGAGGTGAGAAATAAGAAAAGATTTCAACCCAAGGAGAACATGTGGGTTTAGCAGAATAAAAAGCCGAGAACTGTTCCATTAAGAAAGAGTTACTAGATGGTGTTAGTGTGGTAACTAAGGAGATGCTTCCAGGGGAGTCCGTAGTGATCCATGGAAGGGAGTTGCAAGTGGATTTGATAGTGTTTGATATGCTCGATTTTGATGTTATTTTGGGCATGGATTTCCTCGGGAGATTTGGAGTAGAGATTGATAACCAGAATAAGAAAGAAATATTTAATCTTGATGATGGTGATAAGTTAGTATGTTGATTAGCAGTGTAACGGTAAGAAACATGCTAAGAAAAGAGTGCTCGAGGTATATTTCTCATGTAATGCACAGTAGTGATGTCCCCCAACCAAAGATTCAGATTGTGCCAGTAGTCTGGGAGTTTTTAGATGTATTTTCGGAAATAGATAATACGGTAAGACTATCATAGTGTTCAACGACCCTGTCAAGAGGCAGTGACTGATCTCACTTGTCAATGTTGTTTGCCGACAACCTGGTACAACGCATGGGTGCTTGCTAGAGGCAAGTTCACTGGACAGACCCACCAGAGGATTCCATATGGATGGTAACCCTAGTGTCTATGGAATAAATCCTCTAACAGATGGTGGTGCATGTGATCCTTAGACTTCAGATCACTGGAGCGCATTGTGCACAAATTGGTGTAGTTTGACACTAGCCCAACGTAGTTCTATTCAGAGCTATCAATACGGTAGTGATTGGCTACATTGAGAAGTGTATCGAGACTATGGTAGATCGACAAAGGATTCATCACTCTTGGGTACGGGAGAAGTTACCTCACCAGGTTTTTCAGTAAATGGCACTATTCAAAGCTATCAATACGGTAGTGATTGGCTACATTGAGAAGTGTATCGAGACTATGGTGGATCGACAAAGGATTCTTCACTCCTAGGTATAGGAGAAGTTATCTCATTAGGTAATTCAGTAAATGGCAATGATACTAAATCTGTGGCCATAGTGGGATTGAGTTGATGCTCAATCCAATTTAATATTCCTGTCATTGGCCCAGTAACTGAATACAAACATGTCAAGGATATCTGAGGTTGACACTATTTCTGTACCTCAGTCTCGATGAGATAATAGTTGATGAAAGGATTTGATTACACAGTAACCATATCGTTGAGAGGCTGCAGTTTCCCTTAATCCGAATCTATCGGGTTGCCATGATACCTTGTTAGGGGCCAATCTTGGTATGTGTGTAGTGAGACGATTAATTGGTGTTAATCGCGATACTAAACCCTGCCGATATGATAAGGAGCCAACGGATCACACATTTAGAAGATAATTTAAGAATCAATTTGTGAGAAGGATATTTTCATCTTTTAGGACGAAAGGGTATTTTGGTAATCTCATAGTGCAATTAAATTTGCTGAGGTTGTTGCCAGTATTTAATTTTAATATTAAAATTAAATTAGTGAGATTATATTTAAATATATCTTTGTATATATTTAAATGAATTATTATTATTATTAATTAAATATTAATATATTATTATATATATTAATTGATTTTAATTATAATAATAATTAATTAATTAAAATACCATAAAGGATGTGTTTGGTTTCAAGGGTGAACTAGGTGTAACACCCACATCGAGGTACGTAGCTTTACTTATGCCTTAATACCCTTAGTTGAATTTTGTTAAAGTTATCTTGAACAAGTGCGAAGAAAAATCCCTAAAATTCCATTAGGGGTAAAATGGTCTTTTCACTCATAATTAGTTGAAAAAGTGAGGAGTGAAAAGAGATAGAATTTCATATAGAATGCAATAAAAATTAGGGCATTATGGTAATTGACTAAGGAACATAGATGGAATTTCATAGAAAGTGCAAAGGTAAAATGGGAAACTATAAGTAATATTTTGTTATATTAAGAGTTGAAGAATGAAACCCTATCCATTTCTTCTCTTCCATTCACGCCACCTTCCACCCAAGTTCTATTAAATTTCTTCACTCATTTTTCAAGGAAATTCATAGATCTTGGTTTATTTTTAGTGGAATCAAGCATTCTTAGGTAAGATCCTTGCACTAAGATATGAGATATGAGATTTAATTTTTTAAGTGTTGAATTCTTATGATTTGTGTTAATAGGATTTAAGAGAAAGAGAGTTGGATCAAGGAAGACTATTAAAGTGTTGGATTGCTCACATCTAAGGTAAGTAAAGCCAACCTTGGTCATGATTGGAGGAATATTGTGAAGAGAATTTCTTTTATGCATGTATGTGCTTATATATGAAGAATTGTTGATGGAATGGATGTTCAATGATGGTTAGAATTTATGGAGTGTAAATCCTGGACAGATTTGACGTTAATCTTGGTGTGTTTTATTCCAAATTTTGGTGGCTTATAAGAGAGGTAGAAGTGTAGCCAAATTAGAGTTGATGTGTGCATATAAATTGTTTGATGAAATGTCAAAGAGAAGTGCATGTATGAGTATGATTATTTGTTATCTTGAGATGAGTTTGTAGATGGTAGAGAATGACATGTTAACATTTCATATTGCATTATTGCATCCAAACATGTGAATCTAGAAAGAATAATAAACATGAGCCCATCTACATGCATACATACTCCCAAGAGCATTAAAGAATATTAAAGAGCAAAGAGAAAGAAAAGAAAAATATTAAAGAAAAATACAAATATGAAATTTTATTTAAAGAAGTGTAAAAAGATAAAAGAAGAAAAGGTTGTTGCGATGGGGAACCCGTGAATGACATAGCCCCGCATGCACGCCGCCTTTACTGAGCGGCCTCAGAATTAGAAAGAAGAATTGTACAGTCCGTTACAAGTGCATGCGGATGAGGACTGTACCCAGAATTAGAGAATACACTCACACAGCCAGGGTTCCGAATCCATGCCTCAACCAAGTCCGATCGGCAAGAAAGAAAGAAAAGAAAAGAAAAGAAAGAAAGAATAGAAAGGATAGAAAAGAAAGAAAATAATAGAAAGAAAGAAAGAATAGAAAGAAAAAACAAAGAATAGAAAGAATAGAAAGAAAAAAAAAAAAAAAAAGAAAGAAAGAAAGAATAGAAAGAAAGGAAGCATAGAAAGAAATACAGAGAAAAGAAATAGAAAACAGAATAAGAAAATAGAAAAACAGAAAAGAAAATGCACATCCTATGCATTTATGCATTTGCATCATGTTAGAGTAGATGCCCTAGAGCCAATCAATTATTGTAGAATTGACTCTTTGTAATAATGTTTATTAATCAATAAGAGGCTTTTTGTTCTATATCGCGTAAGCCATTATTATTGCAATATGTATTGATATATGTCCTTAGAATGGTAGAGCCGTGACGAGGGTATCAAGTGTTTCAAATCTTGATAGTGAGAACCCTATGAGCACATATGGTGGCCATTCTAGAAACGTCCGTAGCCCCAGTATTATTCTGAACTAAGGGCACAGATAATACGGTAAGGCTATCATAGTGTTGAACGACCCTGTCAAAAGGCAGTGACTGATCTCACTTGTCAAGGTTGTTTGGTGACAACCTGGTGCAACACATGGGTGTTTGTTGTAGGCGATTACACCACAGCAAGTTCACTGGACTGACCCACCAGAGGATTCCATATGGATGGTAACCCCAGTGTCTATGGAACAAATCCTCTAACGAATGGTGGTGCATGTGATCCTTAGACTTGAGATCACCGGAGCGCCTTGTGCACCGATTGGTGTAGTTTGACACTAGCCTAACGCAGTTCTTTTCAGAGCTGTCAATACGGTGGTGATTGGCTGCATCAAGGAGTGTATCAAGACTATGGTGGATTGACAGAGGATTTATCACTCCCGGGTACGGGAGAAAGTTATCTCACGGCGCAATTCAGTATATGGCAATGACACTAAAACTGTGGCCACAGTGGGATTGAGTTGTTGCTCTATCCAGTTTATAATACGGGTCATTGGTCCAGAAACTGAATAAATAATATCGAGAGTAACCGAAGGTTGACACTATTTCTATGCCTTCGTCTCGTCGAGATAACGTATGATGAAAGGATCGAATTGCACGGTAACCATATCGTTGACAGGTAGCTACTTTGCTGAATCCGAATCTATCGGGTGGCCATGATGCCTTGCTAGGGGCCAATCTTGGTCTGTGTATTAGTGAGACGATTAATTGGTGTTAATCGCAATACTATACACTGCCGATATGATGAGGAGCCTAAGGGTCACACACATAGAAGACAATTTAAGATGCAAGAAGAAAGAAGGGCGTTTTCGTCTTTTAAGGCGAAAGGGTATTTTGGTAATTTCACAGTGCAATTAAATTTGCTGAGGTCGTAGCCTTTATTTAATTTGTTAGAAAAATTAAATAAGTGAAATT
The DNA here is from genome assembly GCF_008641045.1 of Pistacia vera. NCBI lineage: Eukaryota > Viridiplantae > Streptophyta > Magnoliopsida > Sapindales > Anacardiaceae > Pistacia > Pistacia vera. The sequence goes on along the minus strand of NW_022196743.1, from coordinate 47,048 downwards.
ACGTTTAAATGTGTGTTCGCACATATTTAAATATATTATCATTATTGTTAAATGTTAATATATATTTAAATATATATATTAATTGATTTTAATTGAGATAATGATGGAAATTAAAATAAATCAAATTGGGAGTGTTTGGCAACATGGGGCGTTTGGGTTGGAGCCCAAGCCTATTCCGTATGGGATTAGGGCAAATTGTTTTTAAATATAAAAGGAAAAATGTGTGTGATTTTTAATGAGTGAGTTTTTCTTTGTAAAACCAATATACACACAGCAGCCCCAATCTTTGCCTCTCCCACGGCAGTAACACCATTGCCTAAAATCAATTCAATTGATTTTGTCTTCTTCTTAATCTTGAAGCCAAAGAGGATCTAGCAAATCCCTCTTTGGTTCTTTTAAGATTGTCTTCGTGTGGACTACGCAGGTTCGATCCTACACTTGGATCGGTAGCAAAACGTTCGTCGACAAATTTGGAGGAGCCTTCAACGTGCGTTTGTTTCTCTTAACTCATGTTGAATATTTATGCAGATTTTATTTAATATAAATTGTAAAATCATACCCTTGATCTTGGCTCATGTAAACGATCCTGATATTATAATTTTTGTTTCCGCTGCGTATACGGGACCGTTTACTAACACATCACACCTATGCATGATACCATGCCTACTATCATGAGTAGTGAGAAATTAGAAATAGAGATAAAATAGAGAAAGAACAAAGAAAGAACGGAGAAGAATAGAGAGGTGTGATGTAAGGAAAGAATTTTAGAATTTAAGCAACGGAGAGAGAAGAGTAGCATAGCAAGTTTACTTACTGAGCAATTAGTGCTCACCTTGTTGTTTTCAATGTTTTTGCAGGTAATAGATAAGTTTGCGATCGCTTGGAAAGTCAAGAAGCGGAAGGGTTTGGCAACACTGTCGAGTTGTTGTTTTGTGACTATATTATATTATGTAAAGATTTGTATATAAAGAAAATTAGATATGGGCCCATTATTTTATACTCATCTACATATATATTTTCTTATATATATTTAGTGAGTTTTACTGTTATTTTATGAGTATACTAGCTAGAGAGAGAAAGTATTACGTTTTTGGTATCAGAGCAAAGGTTTTGGGATTTGACAGTGTGCCTCTCCCGCCACATTGACGTTCCGTAGCCGACCATTGTAAGTTATTTCTTTCCTTACTTATGGTAGATGAGTTAATTAAGTTGACTAAAAGTGTTGGTGTTATGTAGATGAGGCATAGAACTCGAGCAGGCAGTAAGAAGGCAATGAGTACGGGTGAACCTTCCAACCCGTCAGAATCTACTCCCTCAGTCCTCAATGAAGCAAGGATCCATAATATTATACAGCAAGTCTTGGGAGAGAATCAGGGGAGATCAATACCAGAGAGAATTTAGACCCCAGTTATTGTACCGACCCAAGAGAAGAGAGAGAGAGGCTGGTACCCTCGATAGTACAGCATCGTATTGAGCCGATATATGGGTTGCCTAGTCAACATCAGCCGTCAAAATTCAGGGGTACGACAGACCTAATAGTGGCAGAAGAGTGGTTTAGGTCCGTGGAGCGCATGACGACACTTTTCCCTATGACAGACCGAGAGAAGATTCAGTATGCAAACTTTCTATTTAGGGGTGATGCCCGTATATGGTGGGAATTGATGGAGGATACTCACGATATAGCCTCAATGACTTGGGGGGATTTCAGAAGATTGTTTGAGGCAGAATATAGAATAGTTGATTGAGTTCATGAAAAGGTCCAGGAGTTTATCAATTTGCAACAGGGGACTAGCTCAGTGAAAGAATATTCGGTGAAATTTAATTCCCTGGCAAAGTTTGGGCCAGGTGTAGTGAGTACACCAGAATTGAGGAGGGATAAGTTCGTGTATGGGCTGAAACCAGAAGTAGCCTAAGATGTGATGGCAGGTGCCCAGCCCCCTCAGACATACAGTGAAGCTTTGGAACGAGCCTTACGGGCAAAAATATTTGTGAATAAGCTAACCTCAACAACTTCATTAGTAGTAGCCCCTAGTGTTCCACCTCCTACTCTATAGAGAGATAGAGCTGATGCCCCCACTAATAGAGAGGTGAGAAATAAGAAAAGATTTCAACCCAAGAAGAACATGAGGGATTGGCAGAATAAAAGGCCGAGAACTGTTGAAGTTCCCCAATGCTAGAAGTGTGCAAGAAATCATTGTGCGAAGTGTCTTAAAGATTTGGGCCGAAATGTATGCTATATATGTCGGCAGCTAGGGCATATGATGAGAGATTGTAAAGCCCCTCCTACACCCATAACACAGACACCTAGAGGTACCAATGCTTGGGTGTTTATAGTAGCTTAGAGTGAAGCTGAAGCTAGCCCATCCGTAGTTACCGGTCAATTATTATTTCACTCAGTTCCCCTTTATGCATTAATTGATTGTAGAGCTACACATTCATTCATTACACATGAGATTTTAGAGAGATTAGGTTTGAAACCTATTAGAGTGGATTGTCCCATTAAGATAGAGTTACCAGATGGTGTTAGTGTGGTAACTCAAGAGATGCTTCCAAGGAACTTCGTAGTGATGCATGGAAGGGAGTTACCAGTGGATTTGATAGTGTTTTATATGCCCGATTTTGATGTTATTTTGGGCATGGATTTCCAAGGGAGAGTTGGAGTAGAGATTGATTGTCTAAAGAAGAAAACAAGATTTAATCTTGATAATGGAGATAAGTTTAATTTTGGTGAGGGTCAGATGCTAAGAAAAGGGTGTTCGGGGTATATTGCTCATGTAGTGCACAGTAGTGATGTCCCACAACCAGAGATTCTAAATGTGCTAGTAGTCCGAGAGTTTTTAGATGTATTTCCAAAAGATTTGTTGGGTTTAACTCCGGAAAGAGAAGTAGAATTCAGCATTGAACTGGCACTAAGGACAGCGCCAATTTCTAAAGCCCCTTACCGGATGGCCCCAGCTAAGCTTCAGGAATTGAAAAACACCTTTAGGAACTCTTAGAAAAGGGTTTTATTCGACCTAGCCATTCTCCTTGGGGTGCTCCAATTTTATTTGTGAAGAAGAAAGATGGATCTCTACGGATGTGTATAGATTACAGAGAGTTAAATAAAGTGACAATAAAGAATAACCCTAAACCTTGCATAGATGATTTGTTTGATCAGCTGAAAAGAGCAACATGTTTTCAAAGATTGATTTGAGGTCGGGATATCGCCAAGTAAGGGTTGCAGAGCAAGATATTGCCAAGACTGCTTTTCAGGCCAGATATGGGCATTATAAGTTTGTGGTGATGCCTTTTGGGTTAACCAATGCCTCAGCAGTCTTTATGGACTTAATGAACTGGGTGTTTCAAGATTGTCTTGATCAATTCATAGTGGTGTTTATTGATGATATCCTAGTTTATTCTAAGACATAAAAGGAGCATGAAGAACACCTAAGATTTGTGCTACATCGATTGCGAGATAAGAAGTTGTTTGCCAAATTTTCTAAGTGTGAGTTTTGGCTAGATCAAGTTATCTTCCTGGGTCATACTATCTCAAAGGAGGGTATATCAGTGGATCCAAGTAAGGTAAAGGAAATTTTGGAATGGAAAAAGTTGGAGACAGTAAAGGAAGTTAGAAGTTTCTTGGGGCTAGTAGGCTACTATAGGCGGTTTGTAGCAGGGTTTGCTCAGTTGGCTAAGCCACTTACAGCTCTCACCAAACAGAGAACTCCTTTCATATGGTCGAATGCCTGTGAAAACAGTTTTCAAGAGTTAAAAAGAAGATTGACCACAGCTCATATTCTTGTGTTACCACGAGAAGGTGTAGATTATGATATTTATAAAGATGCCTCATTTCAGGGACTTGGTGCAGTATTGATGCAGTTAGGTAGAGTAATAGCCTATGCTTCTCGACAGTTAAAAAAGTATGAGACGAGATAACCTATGCATGATTTAGAGTTGGCTGTTGTAGTTTTTGCACTAAAAATATGGAGGCATTACTTGTATGGAGCAAAGAGTAACATTTATACGGATTATAAGAGCTTGAAGTACTTCTTCACCCAAAGAGAGTTGAATGTGAGGCAGAAGACATGGTTGGAGCTGGTAAAGGATTATGATTGTGAAATTAAGTATCAACCTAGAAAAGCCAATGTAGTAGCTGATGCCTTGAGTAGAAATGCCTACTTATCTCATCTCATAAGACAGAAAGAGTTATTGGGAGAGTTGATTGAGGACCAAATAGAGGTGATACCGGGAAGGCTTGCCAGGTTAGACATTTAGCCTACTTTGCTGGAAGAGATTAAAGAAAAACAAGTTGTTGATGAGTGGTGTCAGAAAATAAGTCAACAAGTGATTGAGGGCAGGATATCAGAATTCCACCTGTTAGATGGTGTCCTCCGTTTCTGGAATCGTATATGCATTCCCTAAGATGCTGAGTTGAAGAGAAAGATTCTTGCAGAGGCTCATGATAAACCATATACTGTTCATCTTGAAGGAACCAAGATGTATCAAGATTTAAAGAAAAGTTATTGGTGGTCAGGTATGAAGAGAGATATTAGAGATTATGTGACCAAGTGTTTGGTTTGTCAACAGGTGAAAGCAGAACACCAAAGACCATCAAGTTTGCTTCAACCACTCAGCATTCCTGAATGGAAATGGGAAAGTATATCAATGGATTTTATCATAGGCCTTCCAAGAGTTCAAAAGGGGTATAATGCAATATGGGTGTTAGTAGATAGATTAACGAAATCAGCCCATTTTCTTCTAGTAAAGGATAGCACTACCTCAGATTAGTTGGCCCAGATCTATGTCAAGGAGATAGTCAGACTCCATGGTATGCCCAAGACCATAGTGTCAAATAGAGATTCCAGATTTGTTTTGGCTTTCTGGACCAGTCTATAGAGAAACTTGGTACCAGATTGGCATTTAGTACAGCATAGCATCCTCAGACAGATGGCCAGACTGAGAGAACAAATCAGATACTTAAGGATATGTTGAGAGCACGCTGTATGGATTACAGAATGACTTGGCATGAGATGTTGCCGTTGGTGGAGTTTGCCTATAATAATAGTTATCAGTCTATAATTAAGATGGCTCCTTATGAAGCCTTGTATGGTAGGCGATGTAGATCTCCATTGCATTGGGATGAGGTAAGAGAGATAGATGAGTTGCATACGGCTCTTGGGCCAGAGATAACTCAGAAAATGATAGAAGATATCCAGTTGATCCTATGTAGAATGAAGCAAGCTCAAGATAGACAAAAGAGCTATGCAGATTTAAAGAGAAAAGATATGGAATTTGCAGTGGGTGATAAATTGTTTATTGAAGTTTCCCCCAATAAGCGGGTAATACGTTTTGGCGGTAAAGGAAAGTTAGCACCTAGATTCATTGGCCCCTTTGAAGCGTTGCAACGAGTTGGAAAGGTAGCGTATAAGTTGGCGCTACCACCTAATATGGATAGGGTGCACAATGTGTTCCATGTTTCGATGCTCCGAAGATATTATTAGAGTAAGTGCCCTAAAGCCAATTAATTATTGTAGAATTTACTCTTTGTAATAATGTTCATTGATTAATAAAAGGCATTTTGTTCTATATTGCGTAAATAATCATTGTATGTATTGATATATGTCCTTAAAATGGTAGAACCGTGACGAGGGTATCAAGTGTTTCAAATCTTGATAGTGAGAACCCTATGAGCACATATGGTGGCCATTCTAGAAACGTCCGTAGCCCTAGTATTATTCTAAAGTAGGGGCACATATGATACGGTAAGGCTATCATAGTGTTGAACGACCCTATCGAAAGGCAGTGACTGATCTCACTTGTCAAGGTTGTTTGGTGACAACCTAGTGCAACACATGAGTGCTTGCTGTAGGCAAGTTCACTGGACTGACCCACCAGAGGATTCCATATGGATGGTAACCCCAGTGTCTATGGAACAAATCCTTTAACGAATGGTGTTGCATGTGATCCTTAGACTTGAGATCACCGGAGCGCCTTGTGCACCGATTGGTGTAGTTTGACACTAGCCTAACGCAGTTCTTTTCAGAGCTGTCAATACGGTGGTGATTGGCTGCATCAAGGAGTGTATCAAGACTATGGTGGATTGACAGAGGATTTATCACTCCCGGGTACGGGAGAAAGTTATCTCACGGCGCAATTCAGTATATGGCAATGACACTAAAACTGTGGCCACAGTGGGATTGAGTTGTTGCTCTATCCAGTTTATAATACGGGTCATTGGTCCAGAAACTGAATAAATAATATCGAGAGTAACCGAAGGTTGACACTATTTCTATGCCTTCGTCTCGTCGAGATAACGTATGATGAAAGGATCGAATTGCACGGTAACCATATCGTTGACAGGTAGCTACTTTGCTGAATCCGAATCTATCGGGTGGCCATGATGCCTTGCTAGGGGCCAATCTTGGTCTGTGTATTAGTGAGACGATTAATTGGTGTTAATCGCAATACTATACACTGCCGATATGATGAGGAGCCTAAGGGTCACACACATAGAAGACAATTTAAGATGCAAGAAGAAAGAAGGGCGTTTTCGTCTTTTAAGGCGAAAGGGTATTTTGGTAATTTCACAGTGCAATTAAATTTGCTGAGGTCGTAGCCTTTATTTAATTTGTTAGAAAAATTAAATAAGTGAAATTACGTTTAAATGTGTGTTCGCACATATTTAAATATATTATCATTATTGTTAAATGTTAATATATATTTAAATATATATATTAATTGATTTTAATTGAGATAATGATGGAAATTAAAATAAATCAAATTGGGAGTGTTTGGCAACATGGGGCGTTTGGGTTGGAGCCCAAGCCTATTCCGTATGGGATTAGGGCAAATTGTTTTTAAATATAAAAGGAAAAATGTGTGTGATTTTTAATGAGTGAGTTTTTCTTTGTAAAACCAATATACACACAGCAGCCCCAATCTTTGCCTCTCCCACGGCAGTAACACCATTGCCTAAAATCAATTCAATTGATTTTGTTTTCTTCTTAATCTTGAAGCCAAAGAGGATCTAGCAAATCCCTCTTTGGTTCTTTTAAGATTGTCTTCGTGTGGACTACGCAGGTTCGATCCTACACTTGGATCGGTAGCAAAACGTTCGTCGACAAATTTGGAGGAGCCTTCAACGTGCGTTTGTTTCTCTTAACTCATGTTGAATATTTATGCAGATTTTATTTAATATAAATTGTTAAAATCATACCCTTGATCTTGGCTCATGTAAACGATCCTGTTATATTATATTTTTCGTTTCCGCTGCGTATACGGGACCGTTTACTAACAGTGGTATCAGAGCCTAGGGTACTGAATTTTACAATTTTTATGTGTATGGTTGATAACATGTATTTGATGATAATATGTTGCCATATTGAATCTGTGTAAATCTGTCTTGAAATATGTTTTTAAGAAACTGATTAATCGATTAATTTAATTTGTTGATGATCTGCTGGTTTGGTTTAATGCATGATGGATTTTTGTTGAGATCAATGTGTTTGATTGATTGCAAAATCCGGTTAGAGTGTTTTTGGTTGCTGTATGAACAGATCCGGAGCTACAGATCTGTGTACGCTCGCCGCGGCGATATAATCCATCGCCGCAGCGATCGTCGTCGCCGCGGCGATATAATCCATCGCCGCAGCGATCGTCGTCGCCGCGGCGATATAACTCATCGCCGCGGCGATCGTCCTTTGGACGAGCGCTGTATGAAAACAGCGCTCGCCGCGGCGATATAACCCATCGCCGCGGCGATCGTCCTTCGGACGTGCGCTGTACCAAAACCAATGCACGCCGCGGCGATCTAACTCATCGCTGCAGCGAGCGCACTTCCAAGTGTGCAGGGGGTAAAATGCAAAGTTTCAAAACTTTTGGACCAAACTGTAAATCTGCAAATTATCAGGGGGTAAATTGTAATTAACCCACAAATTTCAGAAATTGATTGTTTTTGAAATGTATGCTATGTACTTGTTTGTATATTGCATGGTGCCCGGTACATGAGCCTTAGACCTATGGTGAATGTTTTAAAAATTTTGGGTATGTATGATTGTAATTTATTAAATAGGGCCTGCGTGTCCTGCCTTTCTCCTCTTCTCGATGTACATTCTCTTCTCATCTCATTCCCCTCGAATGTAAATCGAGGTTTCTAAATTTGTTGATGTAAAATTAGTTTGAGATTAATTTTATTGTAAATTTAGTATGATATTTTTGTAATGTACTTGAAGACAGATCAAAGAAAGGACGACCATACTTGAAGACTCAAGATTTTATTACAGGACCCTTAGGTGACCTACCAATTCCTCTAGGCTTGAGGAAATCGGTTTTTAGTTGGGCCATGTACCGGCACGTTTTAATATTACGTTTAGAATGCATGCTAAGGTTGAATATTCAATAACATGCCAAACAATGTCATTCTACCAAAGATAATAATCTGGTGAGACATTAAATAACAAACCCTTAATTAAAGTATATTAAGTCACGTAAGCCTTCCATCACCATGGTTTTAATCAAACCACTATTCGTTGAAACCTTGTTCACCAAAGCGAAGGGTACACTTCTACCAGTAGGAGGTTAAAATGCATTGGAGTTTTCCTTAATGGTGATGGGTCGACTTAAAATGACGGTTTTGCTTGTTTGCCAAAGCGAATGTTGATGAACGTGTCATAGGCATAGTAGAGTAATACACATATTGTGTGTACGTGGTGACATGTAGTGTCCACTCTCCTGATACTAAGAATCATACTTGTGGACAATGGTTGGGCCATTGGATTGTATGATTGGCTTGTTGGCTTTTTCACATTTGAGGTTGATAGTAGGAGCTATCGACTGGTGTAGATTAAGTTATTGGCCTACCTAATCAACTCATTTTGGCTTGTTCGCCAAAGTGAAGGTTTGAAATAGGAAGGATAGGATCTCGATCCACTAGGAAAGTCAACGGGCTTTCCCGAGTTAATAGTGAGGGCTATTGACTTGAGTAAAATAGTGGGAGCATCGTTTAATAAAAGGCCATATTAAATAATAATGAACATGGTAACAACGGTTACTTATTCTACACTTGTAGGTTCACTTAAAATTCAGCAAAATGATCCTAATAGCACTATGACAAATCATCGAACTGGGAGAGAAATGGAATGGTGAAAATTTTGTTGACTGGTATAGAAGTATAAACAATATACTTTAGTCAAGCAATAGATTATACACCATTGAGCAGGCTTTGTCACCAAAGCCTGCTGATAGTTCTATCTATGAGACTGGGTATGTATATGTGAAACATACACATGATGCGAAAGCAGAAATGACAAGATACATTGTGCTTGCATCAATGGCACCATTACGACGACAGTAGTGCCAGAAAATGGATTTAGCTTCTATTCTTCATTTTCTTCATAGAAATGAGAAGCGTATGGTGTCTCGGTCATTATTCAGATGTAGAATGGAAGAGGGTACCAAAATTGGCAATCATATACTTAAGTTGACCGAGTATATGAACAAGCTTGAGATTTTGGGATGTGGACTTAATGAAGGTTTAAAGATAATCCTAATATTACAGTCTTTGCCAGACTCTTATTCTCAATTTGTCTATAACTTTATTGAGGAAGATAAGAAGAACACCCTTTCCGAGCTTCTGGATTTGTTGAAGGCTACTAAGTCAGGCATGAAAATGTCAGAAACATTGACGTTGGTTGAAGCCAGCTCAAGTAAAAAGGAAAAGGCTCAGAAGTCATTGGAAAGAACTAATGCAGAAAGGAAAGGCGTTTGTCCTCACTGTGGGAATCCCAGCCACTGGAGTAAACATTGTAAGGCCTTCCTAGCAAGAGGGAAAAAGAACGTTACTTCTTCGTCAGGTAAGTTTTTGAGATTAACTTATCTTGTTAACATCTTGGGTTATTAGCACAAGATGTGGTTCTCACATTTGATTGATATGTAGGGACTACGACAGAGTGGATTGCTAGCCAAGGGAGAGGTGGACCTACCAGTTGAAAATGAAGCAAGTCGTGCTACATTTGCTGTAGGATCTTATCATCTAATTTTGCCGATAGGCTTGTTTTTTAGAACTTGTGGATTATTATGATTTTTCTTCTGTTTCTAGAAATTATATTTCTGTGTCCACTTAGGACAAATGAGAGTATTAGTTTGCTAATGGATTATTGTCCTTGAGTGTAAATAATATTCTTTATGGAATTGTTTCATAATAATATGTTCTTAAGAAAGACAATAAGGATAATCTCAAAATGACAACTATGCCAACTTTGGCAAGTTGAGCTAAACATACCTAAAGGAATATGGGATATTATCACTACTCACCCCTTCGTATACACCCCAACACAATGAAGTGTCAAAAAGGAGGAATAGGACCTTACTTGACATGGTTAGGTCCATGATGAGTTTTAGTGATCTACATGCATCATTCTGGGGTTATGCCCTAGAGACTGCGACTGACGTTATGAACCATGTGCTGTCAAAGTCTATAGATAAGACTCCATATGAACTATGGAGTGGGCAAAAGCCCAACTTGTCTTATCTAAGGATCTGGGGTTGCGAAGCTTATGTTAAGAAATTGACTTTGAACAAGCTAGAACCAAAATCCTATAAATGTATATTTGTGGGGTATCCAAAGGAGACTAAAGGATACTATTTCTACCACCCAGAAGAGTGCAAAATTTTTGTTGCTCGTTCTGGTGTCTTCCTAGAAAAGGAATTTTTCTAGGAAGTACTAGTGGGAGAAAACTAGAACTCGATGAAGTTCTAGAACCACAAATTATACTAGACGAAGGACGGGATGATGTGCCACAGGAAGTGGTTGAACATCGAGAAAAGGTTACTCCACAAACTGTGGATCAAAGTAAACCACCTTAGGTAGCACAGGAGCTACGTAGATCTGGGAGAATATGCCATGAGCCCGAGAGATACAGTTATCTCGTGACTCAACATGGTGACGTACTGGTCTACCAAGACGATGAACCTAGAACTTACGAAGACGCTATATCGGATCCAGATTCCATTAAATGGCTTGAACCCATGAAATATGAGATGGACTACATGTACCAGAACCAAGTATGGTCTTTGGTAGAACCACCTGAAGGGGTAAAACCCATAGGGTGTAAATGGGTCTTCAAGAAGAAGACTGACATGGATGGCAAGGTGCATACTTATAAAGCACGACTAGTTGCCAAAGGTTTCAAACAAATTCATGGTATTGACTATGAAGAAACCTTTTCGCCGGTTGCAATGATTAAATCCATCCAGATTATGCTTGCGATTGCTGCATATCATGACTATGAGATTTGGCAAATGGATCTCAAAACAGCTTTCCTGAATGAAAACTTGAAGAGGATGTGTATATGACACAACCTGATGGTTTCGTTCTTGATAGGCAAGCTGATAGGGTATGCAAGTTGCAAAGATCCATATATGAACTCAAGCAAGCTTCAAGGAGCCAGAACATTCATTTTGATGAAGCTATAAAAGAATTCGGTTTTATCAAGAACAAAGATAAGCCCTGTGTTTACAAGAAAGTGAGTGGCAGCGCAAGGGCATTCCTAGTGTTGTATGTCGATGACATACTTCCAATCAGGAAATGATATACCAAACTTGCAGTCGGTAAAGACTTGGTTATCCAAACTGCTTCTCCATGAAGGTCTTAGGGGAAGCAGCCTACATTCTTGGAATAAAGATATATCGTGATAGATTGCGTAGGTTGTTTGGCCTAAGTCAAAGTGCATATATTGACAAAGTACTGAAAAGATTCAGTATGGAAGAATCCAAGAAGGGATTTCTTCTGATGTCACATGGTGTTTATCTCTCTAAGGAATTGTGCCCTAGAACACAAGATGAGAGAGATAGGATGAAGAGGATCCCATATGCATCAGCAATTGAATCCATCATGTATGCCATGCTATGTACTCGGATTGATGTCTCATGTGCTTTGAGCACTTGTAGTAGATATCAATCGGATCCAGGTAAGAGTTATTAGATGGCTGTCAAGAATATTCTTGAGTACCTAAAAAGGACTAAGGATATGTTCTTGGTTTATGGAGGGGAAGATGAGCTCACTGTAAGAGGATACAATAATGCTAGTTTCCAAATAGACAAAGATGATTATCGATCGCAATCAGGGATTGAATGTTTTATCTCAATATAGCTGCAGTGAGCTGTGAGAGCTCAAATCAGTGTACTGTAGCAAATTCTACAATTGATGCTAAGTATATCACATTATTTAATGTAGCCATGTAGGTGGTTTGGATTAAGAAGTTCATTACTGAACTTGATGTGGTTCCAAGCATTTCTGATCCAGTATAGTTCTACTGCGATAACAATGGAGCCATTGTTGTGATTGAGGAATCACGGCCTCACCAGTAATCCAAACACACACTTAGTTTATTCAATCTGATCTAAGAGATCGATCAGAAAGGGAATGTGCAGATTTGCAGAATACCTACTATCCCACTATTGAAGTTTCTGTTGTAGTAAAAGCATGATGGGCACTTGGGTCATTCAATGTTGAGTGCATGAATGATTAGCTATAGTGCAAGTGGGAGATTGTTAGAGTAGGTGCCCTAGAGCCAATCAATTATTGTAGAATTGACTCTTTGTAATAATGTTCATTAATCAATAAAAGGCATTTTGTTCTATATTGCGTAAATCATCATTGTATGTATTGATATATATTCTTAGAATGGTAAAACCATGACAAGGGTATCAAGTGTTTCAAATCTTGATAGTGAGAACCCTATGAGCACATATGGTGGCCATTCTAGAAACGTCCGTAGCCCTAGTATTACTCTGAAGTAGGGGCACAGATAATACGGTAAGGCTATTATAGTGTTGAATGACCCTATCGAAAGGCAGTGACTGATCTCACTTGTCAAGGTTGTTTGGTGACAACTTGGTGCAACACATAGGGGCATGCTGTAGGCAAGTTCACTAGACTGACCCACCAGAGGATTCCATATGGATGGTAACCCCAGTGTCTATGGAACAAATCCTCTAACGAATGGTGGTGCATGTGATCCTTAGACTTGAGATCACCGGAGTGCCTTGTGCACCGATTGGTGTAGTTTGACACTAACCTACTGCAGTTCTATTCAGGGTTGTCAATACGATGGTGATTGCCTACATCAAGGAGTGTATCAAGACTATGGTGGATAGACAGAGGATTCATCACTCCCAGGTACGGGAGAAGTTATCTCACGGCGCAATTCAGTAAATGGCAATGACACTAAAACTGTGGCCACAGTGGGATTGAGTTGTTGTTTTATCTAGTTTATAATACACGTCATTGGTCTAGTAATTGAATACACAATATCGAGAGTAACCGAAGGTTGACACTATTTCTATGCCTTGGTCTCGTCGAGATAACAGATGATGAAAGGATAGAATTGTACGGTAACCATATCGTTGACAGGTAGCTACTTTGCTGAATCCGAATCTATCAGGTGGCCATGATGCCTTGCTAGGGGCTAATCTTGGTCTATGTTTAGTGAGACGATTAATTGATGTTAATCACGATACTACACACTACTGGTAAGATGAGGAGCCTATGGGTCACACACATAGTAGATAATTTAAGAGCCAGAAAGAAAGAAGGGTGTTTTTGTCTTTTTAGGTGAAAGGGTATTTTGGTAATTTCATAGTGCAATTAAATTTACTGAGGTCGTAGCCTTTATTTAATTTGTTAGAAAAATTAAATAAGTGAGATTACATTTAAATATGGGTTCGTATACATTTAAATAAATTATCATTATTGTTAAATGTTAATATATATATTAAATATATATTAATTGATTTTAATTGAGATAATGATAAACAAAATTAAAATATCTAAATGGGAGTGTTTGGAAACAAGGGGTGTTTGGGTTGGAGCCCAAGCCTATTTCATAAGGGAATAGGGCAATTAAACTTGAACTATAAAAGAAAAGGTTTAATTGAGAGAGAGTAAGATTTTTCATTATTTCATTTCACTAATTGAAAGATAACTTTCCAACCCCAAAAACACTCTCCCATGCCAAATTACTTTTTGCTTAGAATCAAAGAATTCTTTGATTTTTCTTTCTTGTTTCTTAAGGCTAAAAAGGATCTAGCAAATCCCTCTTTAGTTCCTTACGATTATCTTCATGTGGACTACATCGGTTCAATCCTACACTTGGGTTGGTAGCAAAATACGTTCAGAGATAAAGTTGGAGGAGCCTCCAAACGTGCGTATGATTTCTTAAACTCTAAACTAATTTTCTGCAGATTCTTATCTTGATATAAACTGTAAATTTGTGCCCTGATCTTGGTTCTATAGAATGATCCGTGTTGTTAAATATTCTTGTTTTTTCGCTGCGTAACTGGATCGTTTCCTAACAGATATGTCAGTGATCCCTCCCATATACTAAAAGTAGAAGAAGTGGACTTAGAAGAGAATCTCATTTCTGAGAAGCAACCAGTACAGATCTTAGACAAAAAGGTTAAAGAGCTCCAAAACAAAAGTATTCCACTCGTAAAATTCCTATGGAGGAATCATAAGGTAGAAGAAGCGACATATGAGGTAGAGCAAGATATGCAAAATCGCCACCCTGAGTTGTTCGTTTGAATTTTGAGGACGAAATTCTTGTAAGGGGGGGAGAGAGAATTGTAACGCCTACATCGAGGTACATAGCTTTACTTATGCCCTAATACCCATAGTTGAATTTTGTTAAAGTTATCTTGAACAAGTGTGAAGAAAATTCCCTAAAATTCCATTAGGGGTAAAATGGTCTTTTTACACATAATTAGTTGAAAAAGTGGGGAGTGAAAAGAGTTAGAATTTCATGGCAAATGCAATAAAAAATGAGGGCATTATGGTAATTGACTAAGGGACATAGATGGAATTTCATAGAAAGTGCAAGGGTAAAATGGGAAACTATAAGTAATATTTTGTTATATTAAGAGTTGAAGAATGAAACCCTAGCCATTTCTTTTCTTCCATTCACGCCACCTTCCACCCAAGTTCTCTCAAATTTCTTCACTCATTTTTCAAGGAAATTCATAGATCTTGGTTTATTTTTAGTGGAATCAAGCATTCTTAGGTAAGATCCTTGCACTAAGATATGAGATATGAGATTTAATTTTTTAAGTGTTGAATTCTTATGATTTGTGTTCATAGGATTTAAGAAAAAGAGAGTTGGATCAAGGAAGACTACTAAAGTGCTGGATTGCTCACATCTAAGGTAAGTAAATCCAACCCTAGTCATTATTGGAGTAATATTGTGAAGAGAATTTCTTTTAGGCATGTATGTGCTTATATATGAAAAATTGTTGATGGAATGTATGTTGAATGATAGTTAGAATTTATGGAGTGTGAATCCTGGACAGGTTTGATGTTAATCTTGGTGTGTTTTATCCAAATCTTGGTGGCTTAGAAGAGAGGTAGAAGTGTGCCCAAATTAGAGTTGATGTGTGCATATAAATTGTTTGATGAAATGTCAAAGAGAAGTGCATGTATGAGTATGATTATTTGTTATCTTGAGATGAGTTTGTAGATGGTAGAGAATGACATGTTAACATTCCATATTGCATTATTGCATCCAAACATGTGAATCTAGAAAGAATAATGAGCATGAGCCCATCTACATGCATACATGCTCATAAGAGCATTAAAGAATATTAAAGAGCAAAGAGAAATATTAAAGAATAATTCAAATCTGAAATTTTATTTAAAGAAGTGTAAAAATATAAAAGAAGAGAAAGTTGTTGCGATAGAGAACCCGTGAATGACATAGCCCCGCATGCACACTGCCTTTAGTGAGCGGCCTCATAATCAGAAAGAAGAATTGTACAGTCCGTTAGAAGTGCATGTGAATGAGGACTATACCCAAAATTAGAGAATACACTAGTACTCACACGGCCAGGGTTCCGAATCCATGCTTCAACTGAGTCTGATTGGCAAGAAAAAAAGAATAGAAAGAAAAAAAGAGAAAGAAAGAAAAGAAAAGAAAGAAAAGAATAGAAAGAATATAAAGAAAATAAAGAAAATAAAGAAAGAATAGAAAGAATAGAAAGAAAGAAAGAATTGAAAGAAAAGAATATAAAGAAAGAAAGAATTGAAAGAAAAGAATAGAAAGAAAGGAAGCCTAGAAAGAAATACAGAGAAAAGAAACATGAAATAGAATAAGAAAATAGAAAAACAGAAAAGAAAATGCACATCCTATGCATTTGTGCATTTGCATCATACCTATGCATGATACCATGCCTACTATCATGAGTAGTGAGAAATTATAAATAGAGAACAAATAGAGAACAAATAGAGAAAGAACAGAGTAAGAACGGAGAAGAATTGAGAGGTGTGATGTAAGGAAAGAAATTCAGAATTTAAGCAACGGAGAGAGAAGAGTGGCATAGCGGGTTTACTTACTGAGCAATTAGTGCTCACCCCGTTGATTTCAATGTTTTTGCAGGTAGTAAATGAGTTTGCGGTCGCTTGGAACGTCAAGAAGCGAAAGGGTTTGGCAACACTGTTGAGTTGTTGTTTTGTGACTATATTATATTATGTAAAGATTTGTATATAAAGAAAAATTAGATATGGGCCCATTATTTTATACTCATCTACATATATATTTTCTTATATATATATTTAGTGAGTTTTACTGTTATTTTATGAGTATACTAGCTAGAGAGAGAAAGTATTACACTAGGGTTGGAGCCTATGGCTATTCCTAAGTGGAATAGGGTTTTAATTGTTGTACTATATAAGTGCAACTTAAAATTAAAACAAAGGGGAATTATTCATTCAATTAAAACCCTACCCACCCTATCTCTCTTTCTCTCTTAAGAAGAAAACTTTTCTTGTTCTTCTTTCTTGATTCTTGAAGCCCTTGATTTTTCTAGCAAAATAATCAACAGTTCTTCAGATTATCTTCGTGCGAACTTCGGTGAGTGCGATCCTACTTTGGATCGATTGACGAAAAATCACGTGAACAGTATATGGTGAATAGTAACCATGAACAGTGTTCCTGTCCGAAATCAGAGATATTCGAAGGAACCTCCAAACATACGTAAGTATTCTAATCCTCGAATGGATTTACTTAATATAGATTTTTGTTTATAAACATGTAAACAGTATAATTTATACTCGGATCTAGGCAAAGAAAGGTAATTGATTTACCGATTGAATTTTTGTTTCCCGCTGCGTATGGTAGATTAATTACTTACAGTGGTATCAGAGCTTCGGGTATTAGATTATATTGTCTAATTGAAGTTTGATAAAATGTATATTTGTTTGATAACATATTATTGTATGATTGGAAGTGTTTTTTAAATCTAGAAAAATTTTGTATGTTGAATGTCTTAATTAATCAATTGATTAAATAATGTGTTGATTGAATGTTTATTGGTTGGTTGGTATCCTGGTTGAATGTTTAAGCATTCGATTTGTGTCATTATGTGAAAAATTGCAAAAGACGTTACTGTGCCTGATTCACTATTTTGAGACGTTAGTCGCGGTGAAATTACACTTCGCCGCGGCGAGATGCAAAAAAAAAGGTGAATCTGGCCACGACGAAATAAAACTTCGCCATAGTATAAAACTCTCTAGAAGTTCACAATCGCCGCGGCAAAATAAAACTTCGCCGCAACAACCATGTGTGCATGAACATTGCCGAGGCAAAGAATTTCGCCTACTGTTCCATTTTTGCCTTCCGTTTTTTGCATAGGGGCTAAATTGTATTTTTTTGAACCTTTAAAACCAATATTCATTCTGCACATTTAAGTAGCATTGAGAAGATGGGCAACAATGCATTAGACAATTCCATACATTCTTGCAATAATTTTCAGCTAACGGAACAAGGGTATGGTAACATTATCTGACTCTGTACGACGCTCATGGAACCACTGTGACAATGTCCTCTGGATTGCAAAAAAGGGCAACTATTGGAAACTCTCTTTCTATTAACAACTTCGAATTTATGGACTTGGCTATGTTTGTGTTCATGACATTGAACTTTTTTCCAGGAGTAGACTCTATCCATTGCTCGAAACCAATCATGCTCAAGATACTTAGCAATTCTATCATCTTTGTTCAGAGTTGCCGAAAGTGCGCCTCGAACTTATCAACTCAATAAGCTTTTGCTGTCATGTAGTATGTCTGAAGGAGGCCAGCACACTAAACTTTTGTTTATGTTCTCACCAAGGTGCCTTATACAGAATCTGTGATGTGCTTGAGGGTAAATAGTGTCAATCCTCTTCTTTATAGAGTTGTGCTTATCAGATATTATGCATAACTCATTGCTGTCAGGCACTATCATAAGTAATTGCTAAAAAAACCAAGTCCACGACTTGTCATTCTCAGAGTCAACCACATACCATGCAACGGGATATTGTGATTCTTGCTGTCTTGTGCAGTGGCCACCAACAATGTACCTCTATACTTTCTTGTCAAAAAGCAACCATGTAATGCCCACATCGCAGTAAGTAGCTTTACATCCTAATACCCTTAGTTGAATTTTGTTAAGGTACTTGAACAAGTGTGAGAAAATGCCTTAAAATTTCATTAGGGGTAAAATGGTCTTTTCACTCATAATTAGTTGAAAAAGTGGGGAGTGAAAAGAGATAGAATTTCATGGAGAAGTTAAATAAATGAGGGCATTATTTTAATTGACTAAGGGACATAGATGGAATTTCATAGAAAGTGTAAGGGCAAAATGGGAAAGTAGAAGTATAAAGGAATATTTTGAGTTCATTCTTGAAAACTCTATCATCTCTACTCTCCACACGCCACTTTCATCTCCAAATTCTCATTTGTTCATCAAATTTCTAAGGCAATTTAGAGGATTTTTGGTTGGATTTTGGTAGATATTCAATCCTAAGCATCCAAAGGTAAGAGTTCTTGCAATATGAGGTGAGATTAATTTTTAGTGTTGAATTTTTAGTATTATGCTTAGGGTTTAAGAAAAGAGGAGATCTGCCCAAAGAGAGAGTTTCTAGTGTGAAACTACCCAAGATCAAAGTAAGTAAATCCAACCTTATGTTTGATTTGAGTAATTTGTAGAGATTTATACATTTTGTATGTGCTTATGTTTTGAGAGTTTTGATGATTGATACTTAATGATATTAAAATTTAGCCATGAGAATGTAGACTTTGCCTATTGGGGATTGATGGAAGTTTGTTTGAATTTAAAAGAGTTTGAGTAGACTTTATGGAGTGTAGTTTCCTGGCCACGTTTAGTGTTGATTTAATGGAGTTTTGCTCCAAATATTGGTGGCTTGAGAAGAGTAGAAGTGTAGCCAAATAGAGTTTGATATGCATGCAATTTGTTTGACGAAAATCCTAAGAGAAAACATGTTACCACGGTTGCCCTATCATCCATGACCTTCTGAGTAATTTTTGGGCATCTTACCAATAAACTGGGTAGAGACCTAAACATAAAAGTGTAGCCTTGTCTCTAAGCTTTACAACGAGACCAAGATTGTAGCAATCTGATGTTTATAACTTGGATATGTGTTCTTGAATATGACCTATGCAGAATGACTACCTTAAAATATTTTTTTAGTCTAATAATCTATGATTATTTCAAGTATGGGAATGTTTGGTAGAAAATACTAGTTTCTAATGATATTTTTATATGCCATAATGCATTCTCACATTCTCACATTTGCATTTGAAAGAATAGCAAAGAATGAGCATAGTTCCATGCCATACACATGGATGAGAATATTAAAGAAAAAAAAGAAAGAAAAGAATTAATTGTAAAAGATAAGAGAAGAGAGGTTGTTGCGATGGGGAACCCGTGAGTGATAAGAAGAATAGTCCCACATACACTCGCCTTCAGTGAGCGCCCTCAGAATCAGAAAGAAGTAAATGTATAGTTCGTTAGAAGTGTATGTGGATGAGAACTGTACCAACAGAATTTACCAACATGCACGCCGCCTTTAGTAGCGGCCTCAGAATCAAAAGAAGAGTTGTCAGTTTGTAGAAGTGCATGTAGATGAGGACTATACCTCTCACATGGCCAGGGTTCCGAATCCTGCCTCAACCGAGTCCGATCGGCATAGAAAGAAGAAAGAATAAAAGAAAAATAGAACACAGAAAAAGAAGAACAGAATAGAAAGAAAAAAGAAAGAATAGAAACATAAACAAAGAACAGAACAGAAAAGAAAGAATAAGACACAGAAGAAGAACAGAAAGAAAGAACAGAATAGAAGAAGAAGAGAAACAAAAACATAAAAGAAATTGCATTCTTTATGCTTATGCACATGCACATGGCATTCATATTATCAGAATTAGTTTCTCCAATTTGCTTACATGTTAGTAAGTGAGAAAACAGAATAGAGAAACAGAGAGAAAAGAACGAAAAAGAATAGAGAAAGAACAGAGGATATAACATAAAAATAATAGAGAAAAACAGAGAGAAAGAATAGAAAAGAACAGAGAAGAGAGAAGTTGATGTAAGGAAAGAATTCAGAATATGAGCAACGGAGATAGAAGGGTAGCATAGCGGGTTTACTTACTGAGCAATTAGTGCTCACCCCTTGTTTTCAATGTTTTTGCAGGTAGTAGATGAGATGCGGTCGCTTGGAATGTCAAGATGCGAAGGTCGGGCAACACTATCGAGCTTCTTGAGAATTTATTTATGTATGTTTTGTATATATAAAAAAATTGGGCCCATTATTTTATACTCATCTACATGTATATTTTTGTAATATATATATTTAGTTTTACAGTTTATTTTACGAGTATACTAGCTAGAGAGAAAGTCATTACAAACCATCAAACCAATGCCTTTCTCATGTTTACAAAGCCTACTATAGCAGCACCGTAAACAACAAAAAAATATTTAAATCTCATTCTTGTCACACTTCAAAGCCATCTTGCTACCTTGTTTGTCAACTCAAGAATAAAGGTACGCTTCTAATATTGTGTTCTCGTGCTCTGGCGTGCCCCTCATAAAATCTTGTGCATGTTTTTCCCTTTCCTCTTTTCAGTAACTAACACACATCCTAATTCTGTGCACACAAGTCTCTGAATGTCCTTAGGAGATGACCTTTCCTTTTACAAACTGACTTTTGACAAATTGTCCAATAACATCAACGGAGGCTTGTCATGCTCACCTGAATATGTCCCAACCCACATGTGCTCACAGGTATATGTGCTAACAATAAATTTTCGGACTTTGCCACCTTTACAATAAACCCGCCACTTGCACTTTTGGTCACGACATGCCACGTCACTACCAATGAATTAGACTTTTTGGTATGAACTCAAAATTACCTCTCATGGCAAACAGTTTTAGCTTCCTCACAACTTCCTCTTTTTGGTCAAATAAATACCCTACACACAAGTCCGATCTATCGTAAAAACATGAGTTGATTCACTACTACCCCAATTGTTGCCTCTGAACATGCTAAAAGGACCATAGTGTTCTCTCCTCACAAACTACGCATTCTGCATAATCTGTATTTATGGAATCTCTACATCTGTAGGAACATGTACGGGGTCCTCCTCGTCAACTTTTCATTATGCCTCACTGACCAACCTCTTCTACAATGTCCTTCTCACCACCTAAATCACCGCCTACTCGATTTTTCAGCTTAGAAATCAATGCCCTCATAGTTAAAATTAAAACCAACATTCTCTCCATTGACTTCCTCGTTATTCCCTTCCTTAACACACTTCCAACGCTTTATCTACAAAAAGAACCCTTAAAATCAGCTTCGAACCATTATCGCCCACATCAACCATATATAACTTCACACCTTCATCCGACTTTAATATAACAGGAGTTCCTTATAATGTTCAGGAACTCTGCTTAAAACATACTTCACAACTATAACATGTGAGCAACTCAAATCACCTCTCTAATTATTTCATCAATCAACTCATCAAAACTAACCTCTGTGCTCACAATAATTGTTATCTTCTTGCTCTTCAATCCCCTTCTAGCAACTTTCTTCCTCCACCCATTCACCAAAATATTCGACACCCAAATAACTTGTCCCGTGTCTAATAATAGACAAGTACCTATATGCAAGAAAAATAATTATTAACTGATGTATTAAGGGTTGACAGATTTTAAAAAGCATTTGTAGAGT
This sequence comes from Pistacia vera, assembly GCF_008641045.1. Classification (NCBI taxonomy): domain Eukaryota; kingdom Viridiplantae; phylum Streptophyta; class Magnoliopsida; order Sapindales; family Anacardiaceae; genus Pistacia; species Pistacia vera. Next base: position 25,016 of record NW_022196743.1, on the reverse strand, counting down.
CGCTTAAGCATTTGGTGTATGCTGCCATATACTAGACTTATAGCAGATCGCTTAAGTGATCTTCAGCAATATACTTGATCACTTAGCGATCTGCGATCTCTGCATTATACCAAATATTAGATTACTTAAGCGATACACCAGATCGCTTAAGTGATCCTTCATATCTGAAACACATTTTCAGTCTCTCCACTATATAGAGCTACCACCCCCAGCTACCCACAATGGAAGAAAATATTCAACAAATTTCACTCATTTCAACTTGCATTTTCAAAAAGACCCAATAACCTAAACAACTAAATCAAAATCATAACCCCACCAATCCATCATTAAATCTTTGTAAATCAAATATGAAATGCAAAGAAGAGATACGCATACCTGAACGAAATGTCAGAGGAGGAGGAAGAGCGGATCTGTTGCAGAGAAAGTGTTAATGGCGAGGTAAAGAAGTGTTAATGCGAGGAAGAAGAAAGATGTAGACAAGAAGAAGATGGATGAAGCTTAGAAAAACAACAATTAGGGGAGGATGCTTTAATGGCAAAAGAAGAAGAAGAAGGTGTTTGGGTTTGTTTGCAACAATTCGGCTCCTTGGGGACATATTATATTTTTAAAAGATTACACAATACTCATTAATCCTAGTAACCACAAATCATTTTTAATTACCTTAATCATAATAAGGCTATTTACTTCACTTTCAAACTACATGGCCTTTTAATAATTTGAACTTGATTTGGCTTTTAATAAATGCCCCTTCATTCTCTCATCCACCACATTTTTTATCAATAGTTTCCACACAATATGAAGATTCACTGTTCCCAAAGATCAACTTCACAATAACTGAAATGGGGAAATTTACTGATATGCCTTCCCAGATTCGAATTGAAATATAACCTTGAAAGGTTTTTGATTTTTTTTGTTTGGTTTAAAAATCTGACGTGCACCACCTAAGTGTAATTAAAGTAGCAAAACGGTTAGGGTGAAAAGAGTTAACTTTTGTGTGTTAAAGTATAATAAAAAGAAGTTCATTTAAAATTGAAGGCAAAAACACATTCCTCTCATTTCTCTTTCTCAAAACACGATTCAACACCTTCTCTCTCTCATTTTTTCTTCCATTTTTTTGCCATTTCTCAATTTCTTTGCTCTTTGCATTTTGCCATTCCTTGCCACCAGTTAATACAATGATGAGATCCTATTTTTTTATTTTTTTTTATTTTTATTTTTTTTATAATAACGATTAAAACATCTAATCAAATCACCTTGCGAAAACCAATTTGGGATGTTTGCAACGAGCATAGTTTTTTCTGCATTCATGCAATTGCCATGAGGATCAACTAATGGTGAGCTAAGCTGATCTGAATTTGATTAATAGGATCAAAAACTTAGATAGATTCATCTGGGTTCTCAGGTCTCACCATTTTAAGGTAGCTTATAGGCATCATGAGACATGAAATTTCATGCTTTGAATCACCCACCTCCACGCGCCAATTGTGGGGAACCAGGTAGCAGTTAATCTTTACTCAAGAACATAAACTTTATGAACCATCTTAAGACTATGTTTAACAAATTTGAGCATCTGAAGAAAGTTGTTTATGTCTAAATTTGAACTACTGAGTAAGACAGAAACCAAGAATCTTCAGAACCTTTGCAAATGGATGACTTTTGGGAAGAACATAAAGGAATGTTTTTCATTTTGTTGCATCATATAGATGTAGGACTTACCTGCCATGATCATAGTTACATTTAGAAAAAAAGTGAGTCTTAACACTGCAATTAAGTGCTGAGGAAATCATTAATTAGAGGAAATATGCTATCCACAAGCAAGAGCCTTGCAATATGCAGGCAGCCCTGAGCCCCCCATTCCACTCTCTCTGCGAAGTCCAGCACCCATTTTGTGTGTTTTTTAACAGTTGCTGGTGAAAATAATTTTAACACAAACTTTATGGTGAATGATCTTTATAATTTTTGTCCCAATGGCTCAGAATACATCCATTTGGAGTTTAAGTTTTTTTTCCTAAAAATATATGCAGAAATACATGTTTCCTCAATTTATTTTGGATACTATTAATGTATGAGATCAATGAATGTTGGTGAATATGAAATCAGATACTTCACAATAATCTTTTCTTTGTTATCAATGTTTTATGCTTTATGTTTATTCAATTTTTTTTTTATTTTTTTTATTTTGTAGCTCTAAAAGTTGTACAGATGGTGCTGAATATGACCAACAGTAAAAGAATTGATTCTGAATTATTAAAGAGAATTGTGCTATGTGGTGGTGGATTTGGCAGCCAACAAGGATCAACTTTTGGTGGGGTGCTAGAGGACAGGAAAAGGGGCAGAAAGGGAAAAGACCAGTTGGTGTTGCCTTTTTTTTTATCCATTTTTTTATATCTGTAATTCTGGAATCTTAATGAAATAGCCTATTTCTCTTGTTCTTGTGTTACTGGATTGTTGTTGTTCTTGCTTGTGACTAGTTTATTCATGTGGGTCTGTTGTTGGGTTATTTGTGCTCTTAGTTGTACATTAAGTAAGGTTTTGTAAGAGTAGGTGCCCTAGAGCCAATCATTATGTAAAATTGACTTTATAATAAATGTTTTTTTATCAATAAAGGCATGTTCTACTATCATGTAAATCATATTTATGTATTGATATATGTCCTTAGGATGGTAGAACCATGACAAGGGTATTAAGTGTTCAAATCTTGATAGTGAGAACCTTATGATCACATATGGTCCATTCTAAAAACTCTTTAGCCCTAGTATTATTTTGACCAAGGACACAGATAATACAGTAAGGCTATCAATAGTTAAACGACCCTATCGAAAGGCAGTGACTAATCTCACTTGTCAAGGTTGTTTGCCGATAACTTGGTGCATCGCATGGGTGCTTACTAGAAGCAAGTTCACTAGACCCACCAGAGGATTCTATATGGATGATAACCCTATGGTTTTTGAATAATCCTCTAACGGATGGTGGTGCTGTATCCTTAGACTTGAGATCACCGGAGCACCTTGTGCACCAATTGGTGTATTTTGACACTAGCCTAACGTAGTTTTATTCAGAGTTATCAATACGGTAGTGATTGGCTACATTGAGAAGTGCATCGAGACTATGGTGGATCGACAATGATTCATCACTCTTGATCAAGAGAAGTTATCCACTGGGTAATTCAGTAAATGGCAATGACACAAAATCTATGGCCTAGTGGGATTGAGTTGATGCTCATTCCATTTATATTCCCGTCATTGGTCCAGTAACGAATACAACATGTCGAGGATATCTGAGGTTGACACTATATCTGTACCTTTGCTCGATGAGATAACAGCTGATAAAAGGATTTGATTGCACAGTAACCAATTCGTTAAGGTTGCGTTTCACTGAATTCGAATCTATTGGTGGCCATGATGCCTTGCTAGGGACCAATCTTGGTCTGTGTGTAGTGAGACATTAATTGGTGTTATCGCGATACTACTCACTGCCGATATGATAAGGTCTACGGGTCACACACTTAGTAGATAATTTAAGAATCAATTTGTGAGAAGGTTATTTTGTGATCTCACAGTGCAATTAAATTTGCTGAGGTTGTTGCCTATATTTATTTTAATATTAAATTAAATTAGTGAGATTATATTTAAATATATCTATGTTATATTTAAATAATTATTATTATTATTAATTGAATGTTAATATATTATTATATATTAATTGTTTTAATTATAATAATAATTAATTATTAAATACCATAGGGTGTGTTTGGTTGCAAGGGTGAAACTATGCCACGTCATCTTCTCTAAATTATAAAATATTTGATGAACAGTTTCAAGGCATTTTCTTAAATGCATACTTGGGGGGACCGGGCAACTAAATTTTCTCTGAAGTCCTGCAACAAAAAAACTCAATTGAAAAGCCACCAAAAGAAAAAAGAACCACCGTATAACGGCTCAAAATAGTTGGACAAACCTTCAATTAAAAGTTTTGAAGATGACATGCATCGTATTGCTTGGTAGATGGAGGGTTTTGATGCAGATATTTCACCGACAATCTGCCTACTAACAATCTACCCAAGTATACTCCCAACCTTATCCAAGAAGCCCATTATAATAACCTAAAAAAACATACAAACATGAAGCTCCAATCAAACAACTGTTTAGAAAAAAAAAAAAAAAAAAAAAAAAAAAAAAAAAAAAAAAAAAACAAACAAACAAATCTAAGAATGTAGATGGTCTATCACCATATCAGTAAAACCTATAAACTAATTAGCTTTCATAAAATCCAAAACATTCAATCATCCTGAGCCAAATATACTTTCATTACAATCTGTAAAGCAAGAAGTCCATAAACATAAAGCTTTCACATGTTTAATCCAAACACAAATAAATCATATTCCCAATACAACTAACGATATTCACAAGCAAAACACCCATTACAAAAACATCTTCACATATCGTCACCGTTTAACATATCAAAACACAATAATAAATTGTCTAGATCCAAAAATTTTAAGGTTTATTTTCTCTTCCACATTTTCTCAGAAACCATTTTACAAACACAAAATAATCATATAAATCAATTGGACTGTTGGTTTTATATAAAATTCCCGAAATTAAGCATTATAAATAAATAAAATTTAAAAAGTGGAAAAGAAATACCTGGCCACAAACATCACCGCAAATATCATCACTCTTTTTCTAATAGTAATGGCCACCTTCATTACTCAAGAAAATTTAACTCGCCAGACCTCCCAAGTTCGCATTTAAAAAAATAACCTTAAAAATATTTTGCAATGTTTTTAAAGTTAGAAAAATTGATGTGGCACAGTTAGGATTCATTAAACATGTAAAACAGGTTAAACTAAAAAGATTTAAACATATGCGGGTAATATTATAATTAACGAAAGTTTGTTTAAATTTTGAAAAATAAAAACGACCCCCTCCCTTCAAAATCGCTTAATCGAGCAATATACCCAAAAAATGATCGACAAAACATCTTTGATTTCTTTACGATTTCCGGCGATAAAAGTTTCCTATTTTCGGCCTATATTCGATCCTAAGATTCGTTACACAAAATCATGGCTGATATTCACAAAGAGGAGGAAAACCCAACCCCATTCCAAATCCTAGACTTCGGTGGCGGTGGCTCTTCAAAAGGCTATCGAAGAAGACGCTTAACAGAGAGAAGAATTAGAAAATGGTTCTGAAGAGAAGGATGCCAGCGAGAATTCATGCGAAGAGGAGGACGTAAGTAAAGAAAGGGTAAGTTTTTTTACTGGTGGTTTTGAATTTGATGAAAAATTTTATAGGTTTGTGCGAATTTGTGGGATATGTAGTTGGTTTTATTGTTATGGTGGTTGTGGCGTTTTGTCGAGCTATTGGCAGCCATCTGGGGAGTGGCTTTGTTTGGGTTCCTGAGGATGGGGGAAGGCAAGGGAGGCTGTATGGAGGTTGTTTGTGGGAGATTGGAGGGCTGGGGATGGCAGAAGGTGGTGGAATAGGGGGGCTGGAGGGCTGCCCTCCATATTGCAAGGCTACCCACGGGTAGCAGCAACCTCTTCATCTTTTTCTATAGCACCCTTTCCAACATTATCTAGCCTTGGCCTTGGCCATAAAACATACATAACACCACAATGCAAGTATCAATAGCCTAACGCCTAACAACACCAGCTGATCCAATTCAAGACAAATCCAATTATTCAAGACAACCTAATAAGAAATGCATTTCACATAAACTACAAAGCTCTAAGTCCAACTTCCATACCTGATCTTATCTATGGATCTTATGAAAAGTTGCTTGCTTTCTTACATTCGATCGATTCGAACCTAATTTTTTGGATCTGCATGTGATCGATTTTGGCAACTACTTCTCTTGTGGCCAGGTTGCTTGCAAATAGAGCACTTATTCATCCTCCAGGGAACCTCATAGGCTGATGGAATATACTTAAATCATTTTCTCCTCTTTTCTGTCTTCTTAATGTCAGCCAACTCTGGCGGAACCATCCACTGCTCTTCTAGAGGAACTGGATATATCGTTTCCGAATAAGCCAACATGTAGTGGTTTGCCAAATAGAGAGGGGAGCAAAGTTCGATGTAAATTCTTGAACCGAAATCCGGCTTTCGTTGGTGTTTCAGTGTTGCTAGTGCATAAGGACAAGGTAAGCGTTGAATGTCAAGCATTTTACAACTGCAAGTTTTACTAAAAAGGTTAACTAGGGCATCTGAACCATAGTCGCGCACGGTGAACTCTTGAGCATTGAGAAGATGGGCAAACAATGCATTAGACAATTCCATACATTCTTGCAATAATTTTTCAGCTAACGGAACAAGGGTTATGGTAACATTATCTGACTCTGTACGACGCTCATGGAACCACTGTGACAATGTCCTCTGGATTGCATAAAAAAGGGCAACTATTGGAAACTCTCTTTCTATTAACAACTTCGAATTTATGGACTTGGCTATGTTTGTGTTCATGACATTGAACTTTTTTCCAGGAAAGTAAGCTCTACTCCATTGCTCGAAACCAACATCATGCTCAAGATACTTAGCAATTCTATCATCTTTGATTCAGAGTTGCCGAAAGTGCGCCTCGAACTTATCAACTCAATAAGCTTTTGCTGTCATGTAGTATGTCTGAAGGAGGCCAGCACACTTAAACTTTTGTTTTATGTTCTCACCAAGGTGCCTTATACAGAATCTGTGATGTGCTTGAGGGTAAATAGTGTCAATCCTCTTCTTTATAGAGTTGTGCTTATCAGATATTATGCATAACTCATTGCTGTCAGGCACTATCATAAGTAATTGCTAAAAAAACCAAGTCCACGACTTGTCATTCTCAGAGTCAACCACATACCATGCAACGGGATATGTGTGATTCTTGCTGTCTTGTGCAGTGGCCACCAACAATGTACCTCTATACTTTCTTGTCAAAAAGCAACCATGTAATGCCCACATCGCAGTAAGTAGCTTTACATATTCCCTAATACCCTTAGTTGAATTTTGTTAAATTTATCTTGTATAAGTTTGAAGAAAATGCCTTAAAATTTCATTAGGGGTAAAATGGTCTTTTCACTCATAATTAGTTGAAAAAGTGGGGAGTGAAAAGAGATAGAATTTCATGGAGAAGTTAATAAAAATGAGGGCATTATTGTAATTGACTAAGGGACATAGATAGATTTTTTGGTTGGATTTTGGTAGATATTCAATCCTAAGCATCCAAAGGTAAGAGTTCTTGCAATATGATGTGAGATTAATTTTTAAAGTGTTGAATTTTTATAGTTATATGCTTAGGGTTTAAGAAGAAGAGGAGATCTGCCCAAAGAGAGAGTTTCTAGTGTGAAACTACCCAAGATCAAAGTAAGTAAATCCAACCTTATGTTTGATTTGAGTAAGTTTGTAGAGATTTATACATGTTTGTATGTGCTTATGTTTTTGAGAAGTTTTGATGAGATTGATACTTAATGATAATTAAAATTTAGCCATGAGAATGTAGACTTTGCCTATATGGGGATTGATGGAAGTTTGTTTGAATTTAGAAAGAGTTTGAGTAGACTTTATGGAGTGTAGTTTCCTGGCCACGTTTAGTGTTGATTTAATGGAGTTTTGCTCCAAATATTGGTGGCTTGAGAAAGAAGTAGAAGTGTAGCCAAATAGAGTTGAGTATGCATGCAATTTGTTTGACGAAAATCCTAAGAGAAAACATGTTACCACGGTTGCCCTATCACATCCATGACCTTCTGAGTAATTTTTGGGCATCTTACCAATTAAACTGGGTAGAGACCTAAACATAAAAGTTGTAGCCTTGTCTCTAAGCTTTACAACGAGACCAAGATTGTAGCAATCTGATGTTTATAACTTGAGATATGTGTTCTTGAATATGACCTATGCAGAATGACTACCTTAAAATATTTTTTTAGTCTAATAATCTATGATTGATTTCAAGTATGGGAATGTTGTTGGTAGAAAATACTAGTTCTCTAATGATATTTTTATATGCCATAATGCATTCTCACATTCTCACATTTGCATTTAGAAAGAATAGCAAAGAATGAGCATAGTTCCATGCACATACACATGGATGAGAATAGTAAAGAATAAAGAAAAAGAAAGAAAAGAATTAATTGTAAAAAGATAAGAGAAGAGAAGGTTGTTGCGATGGGGAACCCGTGAGTGATAGAGAAGAATAGTCCCACATACACGTCGCCTTCAGTGAGCGCCCTCAGAATCAGAAAGAAGTAAATGTATAGTTCGTTAGAAGTGTATGTGGATGAGAACTGTACCAACAGAATTTACCAACATGCACGCCGCCTTTAGTAAGCGGCCTCAGAATCAGAAAGAAGAGTTGTACAGTTTGATAGAAGTGCATGTAGATGAGGACTATACCTACTCACATGGCCAGGGTTCCGAATCCATGCCTCAACCGAGTCCGATCGGCATAGAAAGAAAGAAAGAATAGAAAGAAAGAAAGAGTAGAACACAGAAAGAAAGAACAGAATAGAAAGAAAGAAAGAAAGAATAGAACACATAAATAAAGAACAGAACAGAAAGAAAGAAAGAATAGAACACAGAAAGAAAGAACAGAAAGAAAGAACAGAATAGAAAGAAAGAAGAGAAACAGAAAACATAAAAGAAATTGCATTCTTTATGCATTTATGCACATGCATCATGGCATTCATATTATTCAGAATTAGTTTCTCCAATTATGCTTACATGTTAGTAAGTGAGAAACAAGAATAGAGAAAGAACAGAGAGAAAGAACAGAAAAAGAATAGAGAAAGAACAGAGAGATATAACATAAAAATAATAGAGAAAGAACAGAGAGAAAGAATAGAAAAGAACAGAGAAGAAGAGAGAAGTGTGATGTAAGGAAAGAATTCAGAATATGAGCAACGGAGATAGAAGGGTAGCATAGCGGGTTTACTTACTGAGCAATTAGTGCTCACCCCGTTGTTTTCAATGTTTTTGCAGGTAGTAGATGAGATGCGGTCGCTTGGAATGTCAAGATGCGGAAGGGTCGGGCAACACTATCGAGCTTCTTGAGAAATTTATTTATGTATAGTTTTGTATATATAAAGAAAAATTGGGCCCATTATTTTATACTCATCTACATGTATATTTTTGTAATATATATATTTAGTGAGTTTTACAGTTTATTTTACGAGTATACTAGCTAGAGAGAAAGTCATTACAAACCATCAATACCAATGCCTTTCTCATGTTTACAAAGCCTACTATAGCAGCACCGTAAACAACAAAAAAATATTTAAATCTCATATTCTTGTCACACTTCAAAGCCATCTTGCTACCTTGGTTTGTCAACTCAAGAAAATAAAGGTACGCTTCTAATATTGTGTTCTCGTGCTCTGGCGTGCCCCTCATAAAATCTTGTGCATGTTTTTTCCCTTTCCTGCATTTTCAGTAACTAACAACACATCCTAATTCTGTGCACACAAGTCTCTGAATGTCCTTAGGAGATGGACCTTTCCTTTTTACAAACTGACTTTTGACAAATTGTCCAATAACATCAACGGAGGCTTGTCGATGCTCACCTGAAATATGTCCCAACCCACATGTGCTCACAGGTATATGTGCTAACAATAAATTTTTCGGACTTTGCCAACCTTATACAATAAACCCGCCACTTGCACTTTTGGTCACGACATGCAACCGTCACTACCAATGAATTAGACTTTTTGGTGATGAACTCAAAATTACCTCTCATGGCAACAAGTTTTAGCTTCCTCACAACTTCCTCTTTTTTGTCAAATAAATACCCTACACACAAGTCCGATCTATCAGTAAAAACATGAGTTGATTCACTACTACCCGCAATTGTTGCCTCTGAACATGCATAAAGGACCATAGTGTTCTCTTCCTCACAAACTACGCATTCTGCATAATCTGTATTTATAGGAATCTCTACATCTGTAGGAACATGTACGGGGTCCTCCTCGTCAACATTTTCATTATGCCTCACATGACCAACCTCTTCTACAATGTCCTTCTCACCACCTAAATCACCGCCTACTCATGATTTTTCAGCTTAGAAATCAATGCCCTCATAGTTAAAATTAAAACCAACATTCTCTCCATTGACTTCCTCGTTATTCCCTTCCTTTGAACCAACTTCCAACGCTTTATCTACAAAAGAAACCCTTAAAATCAGCTTCGAACCATTATCGCCCACATCAACCATATATAACTTCACACCTTCATCCGACTTTAATATAACAGGAGTTACCTTATAATGTTCAGGAACTCTGCTTAAAACATACTTCACAACTATATCAACATGTGAGCAACTCAAATCACCTCTTCTAATTATTTCATCAATCAACTCATCAAAACTAACCTCTGTGCTCACAATAATTGGTATTACTTCTTTGCTCTTCCCAATCCCCTTCTAGCAACTTTCTTCCTCCACCCATTCACCAAAATATTCGACACCCAAAATAACTTGTCCCGTGTCTAATAATAGACAAGTACCTATAATGCAAGAAAAAATAATTATTAACTGATGTATTAAGGGTTGACAGATTTTAAAAAGCATTTGTAGAGTCGCTTAAGCGATTTGGTGTATTGCTGCCATATACTAGACTTATAGCAGATCGCTTAAGTGATCTTCAGCAATATACTTGATCACTTAAGCGATCTGCGATCTGCTGCATTATACCAAATATATTAGATTACTTAAGCGATACACCAGATCGCTTAAGTGATCCATCATATCTAGAACACATTTTCAGTCATCTCCACCTATAATCGAGGCTACCACCCCCAGCTACCCACAATGGAAGAAAATATTCAACAAATTTCACTCATTTCAACTTGCATTACTTCAAACAGAACCCAATAACCTAAACAACTAAATCAAAATCATAACCCAAACCCAATCCATCATTAAATCTTTGTAAATCAAAATATGAAATGCAAAGAAGAGATACGCATACCTGAACGAAATGTCAGGAGGAGGAGGAAGAAGAGGCGGATCTGTTGCAGAGGAAAGTGTTAATGGCGGAGGTAGAAGAAAGTGTTAATGGCGGAGGAAGAAGAAGATGTAGACAAAGAAGAAGATGTAGATGAAGCTTAGAAGAAACAACAATTAGGGGAGGGATGCGTTAATGGCAAAAGGAAGAAGAAGAAGGTGTTTGGGTTTGTTTGCAACAATTTCGGCTCCTTGGGGACATATTATAATTTTTAAAAGATTACACAATACTTCATTAATCCTAGTTAACCACTAATCATTTTTAATTAACCTTAATCATTAATAAGGCTATTTACTTAACACTTTCAAACTACATGGCCTTTTAATTAAATTTGAACTTGATTTGGTCTTTTAATAAAATGCCCCTTCATTACTCATCATCCACCACATTTTTTATCAATAGTTTCCACACAATATGAAGATTCACTGTTCCCAAACAGATCAACTTCACAATAACTGAAATGGGGAAATTTAACTGATATGCCTTCCCAAGATTCGAATTGAGAATATAACCTTGAAAAGGTTTTTGATTTTTTTTGTTTTGGTTTAAAAATCTGACGTGGCACACCTAAGTGTAATTAAAGTAGCAAAACGGGTTAGGGTGAAAAGAGTTAAACTTTTGTGGGTTAAAGTATAATAAAAAGAAGTTCATTTAAAATTTAGAAGGCAAAACACATTCCTCTCAGTTTCTCTTTCTCAAAACACGATTCAAACACCTTCATCTCTCTCATTTTTTCTTCCATTTTTTTGCCATTTCTCAATTTCTTTGCTCTTTGCATTTTTGCCATTCCTTGCCATTCCTAGTTAAGTTAACAATGGATGAGATCCTATTTTTTTATTTTTTTTATTTTTTATTTTTTTATAATAACAAAGATTAAAACATCTAATCAAATCACCTTGCAGAAAACCAATTTGGGATGTTGTGCAACGAGCATAGTTGTTTCTGCATTCATGCCAATTGCCATGAGGATCAACTAATGGTGGAGCTAAGCTGATCTGAATTTGATTAATAGGATGGGCAAAAAGAACTTAGATAGATTCATCTGGGTTCTCAGGTCTCACCATTTTAAGGTAGCTTATAGGCATCATGAGACATGAAATTTCATGCTTTAGAATCACCCACCATCCACGCGCCAATTGTGGGGAACCAGGTAGCAGTTAATCTTTACTCAAGACAATAAACTTTATGAACCATCTTAAGACTATGTTTTAACAAATTTGAGCATCTGAAGAAAGTTGTTTATGTCTAAATTTGGAACTACTGAGTAAAGCAAGAAACCAAGAATCTTCAGGAACCTTTGCAAATGGATGACTTTTGGGAAGAACATAAAGGAAATGTTTTTCATTTTGTTGCATCATATAGATGTAGGACTTACCTGCCATGTATCATAAGTTACATTTAGAAGAAAAAGTGGAGTCTTAACACTGGCAATTAAGTGCTGAGGAAAAATACATTATAAATTAGAGGAAATATGCTATCCACAAGCAGATAGCCTTGCAATATGCAGGCAAGCCCTGAGCCCCCCATTCCACTCTCTTCTGCGAAGTCCAGAGCACCCATTTATGTGTGTTTTTTAACAGTTGCTGGTGAAAATAATTTTAACACAAACTTTATGGTGAATGATCTTTATAATTTTTGTCCCCAATGGCTCAGAATACATCCATTTGGAGTTTAAGTTTTTTTCCTAAAAAATATATGCAGAAATACATGTTTACTCAATTTATTTTTGGATACTATTAATGTATGAGATCATATGATATGTTGGTGAATATGAAATCAGTATACTTCACAATAATCTTTTTCTTTAGTTATCAATGTTTTATGCTTTATTGTTTATTCAATTTTTTTTTATTTTTTTTTATTTTTGTAAGCTCTAAAAGTTGTACAGATGGTGCTGAATATGACCAACAGTAAAAGAATTGATTCTGAATTATTAAAGAGAATTGTGCTATAGGTGGTGGTGGATTTGGCAGCCAACAAGGATCAACTTTTGGTGGGGGTGCTAGAGGACAGGAAAAGGGGGCAGAAAGGGAAAAGACCAGTTGGGTGTTGCCTTTTTTTTTATCCATTTTTTTATATCTTGTAAATTCTGGAATCTTAATGAAATAGCCTATTTCTCTTGTTACTGTGTTACTGGATTGTTGTTGTTCTTGCTTGTGACTAGTTTATGTGCATTGTGGGTCTGTTGTTGGGTTATTTGTGCTCTTAGTTGTACATTAAGTAAGGTTTTGTAAGAGTAGGTGCCCTAGAGCCAATCAATTATTGTAAAATTGACTTTATAATAAATGTTTATTTATCAATAAAAGGCATGTTCTACTATATCATGTAAATCATATTATATGTATTGATATATGTCCTTAGGATGGTAGAACCATGACAAGGGTATTAAGTGTTTCAAATCTTGATAGTGAGAACCTTATGATCACATATGGTGGCCATTCTAAAAACGTCTGTAGCCCTAGTATTATTTTGACCAAGGACACAGATAATACAGTAAGGCTATCATAATGTTAAACGACCCTATCGAAAGGCAGTGACTAATCTCACTTGTCAAGGTTGTTTGCCGATAACTTGGTGCATCGCATGGGTGCTTACTAGAAGCAAGTTCACTAGACAGACCCACCAGAGGATTCTATATGGATGATAACCCTAGTGTTTATTGAATAAATCCTCTAACGGATGGTGGTGCATGTGATCCTTAGACTTGAGATCACCGGAGCACCTTGTGCACCAATTGGTGTAGTTTGACACTAGCCTAACGTAGTTTTATTCAGAGTTATCAATACGGTAGTGATTGGCTACATTGAGAAGTGCATCGAGACTATGGTGGATCGACAAATGATTCATCACTCTTGGATACAAGAGAAGTTATCTCACTGGGTAATTCAGTAAATGGCAATGACACAAAATCTATGGCCTTAGTGGGATTGAGTTGATGCTCATTCCAATTTAATATTCCCGTCATTGGTCCAGTAACTGAATACAAACATGTCGAGGATATCTGAGGTTGACACTATATCTGTACCTTTGCTCGATGAGATAACAGCTGATAAAAGGATTTGATTGCACAGTAACCAATTCGTTGACAGGTTGCAGTTTCACTGAATTCGAATCTATTGGGTGGCCATGATGCCTTGCTAGGGACCAATCTTGGTCTGTGTGTAGTGAGACGATTAATTGGTGTTAATCGCGATACTACTCACTGCCGATATGATAAGGAGTCTACGGGTCACACACTTAGTAGATAATTTAAGAATCAATTTGTGAGAAGGGTATTTTGGTAATCTCACAGTGCAATTAAATTTGCTGAGGTTGTTGCCTATATTTAATTTTAATATTAAAATTAAATTAGTGAGATTATATTTAAATATATCTATGTATATATTTAAATGAATTATTATTATTATTAATTGAATGTTAATATATTATTATATATTAATTGATTTTAATTATAATAATAATTAATTAATTAAAATACCATAAAGGGTGTGTTTGGTTGCAAGGGTGAACTAGGGTTGGAGCCCATGGCTATTCCTAAGTGGAATAGGGTTTTAATTGTTGCACTATATAAGTGCAACTTAAAATTAAAACATTGAGGAATTATTCGTTCAATTAAAAACCCTAGCCACCCTTTCTCTCTCTCTCTCTCTCTCTCAAGAAGAAAACTTTTCTTGTTCTTCTTTCTTGATTCTTGAAACCTTTGATTGTTCTAGCAAAATAATCAAAGGTTCTGCGGATTATCTTCGTGTGGACTTCCATGAGTGCGATCCTACTTTGGATCGATTGGTGAAAAATCACGTGAATAGTAGATGGTGAACAGTAACCATGAATAGTAATCATAAACAGTATCGTGAATAGTAACTATGAACAATGTTCCTATCCGAAACCAGAGATATTCGAAGGAGCCTGCAAACGTATGTAAGTAGTCTAATCCTTGAATGGATTTACTTTATACAGATTTTTGTTTATAAACATGTAAACAGTATAATCTATACTCAGATTTAGACAAAGAAAGGTAATTGATTTACCGATTGAATTTTTGTTTTCCGCTGCGTATGGAAGATCAATTACTTACAGTGGTATCAGAGTCAGGGTATTAGATTATATTGTTTAATTGATGTCTGATAACATGTATATTTGTTTGATAACATGTTATTGCATGATTTGAAGTGTTTTATAAATCTGGAAAAATTCTGTATGTTGAATGTCTTAATTAATCAATTGATTAAATAATGTGTTGATTGAATGTGTATTGGTTGGTTGGTGTCCTGGTCGAATGTTTAAGCATTCGATTTGATTTGGATTCGTGTCATTATGTGAAAAATTGCAAAAGACGTTACTGTGCCTGATTCACTGTTTTGCGATGTTAGCGGTGGCGAGATGCAAAAAGTGAATCTGGCTGTGGCGAAATTCTGAAAAAGTAGATCTAGCTGTGGCGAAATAAAACTTTGCCGCGGCATAAAACTCTCTGGAACTATTTGTGTTTTCTGGAAGTTCACGGTCATCGTGGCAAAATAAAACTTCGCCGCAACGACCATGTGTGCATGGACTTCGCTGCGGAAAGAAACCTACTGTTCCGTTTTTGCTTTTCGTTTTTCACACTAAATTGCAGTTTTTTGAACCTTTAAAGCCAATATTCATTCTACACGTTTAAGGTGGTAACTTGATAATTCAACCCACCCAATTCAAAAAATTGATTGTTTTTGAAAGTATGCAATGTTCTTGTTTGATAATTGCATGGTGCTCGGTACATGAGCCTTAGACCTATTGTTTATTGTTTATTGGGTTTGTTTGTAATTTTTATAAACAAATAGGACCTGCGTTTCTTGCCTCTCTCTCTCTCAAATCTCCATGTATTTCTTCTCCTCATCTCACTCCCCTCGTATGTAACGCAAGGTTTCTATTTTATTGATGTAAATTAGAATAGGTTTTTTTATCATAAAATTATTTGAAATGATTGTGAAGAAGAAACGAAGGAGCTATGAAGAAGGAATGACTTGAAGACCCAAGATTAACATTAAACCCTAGGTTGACCTACTGATTCCTCTAGGCTCGAGGAAATCGGTGTTAGTGGCCCATGTACCGGGACTTTTAATTTTTTGTTTAGAATGCAAGCTAAGGTTGAATGTTCAATAACATGCCAAACAATGTCATTCTAACAAAGATAATAATCTGGTGAGACATTAAATAAAAACCCTCAAATAAGATATATTAAGTCACGTATGCCTTCCATCACTATGGTTTTAATCAAACCACTGTTCGTTGGAAGCTTGTTCGCCATAGTGAAGGGTACACTTCTACCAGTGGGAGATTAAAATTCATTGGAGTTTTCCTTAATGATGATGGGTCGACTTAAAATGATAGTTGCTTGTTCGCCACAATGAAGGTTGATAAACACGTTATAGGCATAGTAGAGAAGTACACATGTTGAGTGTACGTGGCGACATGTAGTGTCCACTCTACTGATACTTGGAATCACACTTGAGGACGATGGCTAGGCTGTTAGATTGTGTGATTGGCTTGTTGGCTTACTTCACATTTGAGGTTGGTAGTGGGAGCTATCAAATGGTGTGGATTAAGTTTGTTGGCCTACCTAATCAACCCATTTTGGCTTGTTCGCCACAGCGAAGGTTTGAAATGGGCTAGATGGGATCTCAGTCCACTAGGAAAGCCAACGGGCTTTCCCGAGTTAATAGTGAGGGCTATTGGCTTGAGGAAAATAGTGGGAGTGTTTTTCAATAAAAGACCATATTAAGAAATAATAAACATTATATTGACTTTAATTTTCTGAATTGTAGATTCACTTAAAAATGACCATTATAAACCTGCGACCGATAATCGAGAAAGAAAACAGGTTGGATGGATCCAATTTCTCGGACTGGTATCGTAATCTTCGAATTATACTTAAGTCCAAAAAGAAATTGTATATCCTTGATAAGCCATACATGGCTGAGCCTGATCCTAATGTCACTCAGGAAGTAAAGGATACTTATCAAAAGTTTCTTGATGATGCTGATGGCATTCAATGCTTGATGTTAGCATTAATGACTCCAGTGCTGCAAAAACAGCATGAGAATATGGACGCTGCTGCCATTATTCTACACCTCAAGGAGCTTTATGAAGGGAATGCTAGACATGAGAGGTACAAGTGTCAAAAGCACTGTTTGGAAGTCGCCTAACTGAGGGAGCCCAAGTTGGCCCTCATGTGCTCAAAATGATCGAGCACAT
Source organism: Pistacia vera (assembly GCF_008641045.1). Taxonomy (NCBI): domain Eukaryota; kingdom Viridiplantae; phylum Streptophyta; class Magnoliopsida; order Sapindales; family Anacardiaceae; genus Pistacia; species Pistacia vera. The sequence continues at coordinate 7,813 of NW_022196743.1, read as the reverse complement.
AGAGAGGCTTCAGACTTTGGGGTTTTAGTTGGATGCAGAATTACAAGTGGATTTAATTCTGCAATCCTTGCCTGACTCTTATGCACCCATCATATTGAACTTTAATATGAACGCTATGGTAAAAACCCTGTCGGAGCTTTTGAACATGCTGAGGACTGCAGTGTATGACTTGAAGAAGTCCAAGCCTATTTTACTGGTAGCTGCTAGTAAAGGGAAGAGGAAGGGCAAGGGCAAGGGAAAGGCCAATGCCAACGCCAATCCCAAGCCCAAGCCTAAAGGACAGGATGCCTTCAAGCTTATGGGTGGCATTGGGAAAGGTGGGAAGGTAGTCTGCTTCTATTGTGGCAAGCCTGGCCACTGGAGGAAGCACTGCAAGGCTTTCCTCGTAAACAAGAAAAAGTTAGATGCTTCGACTTCAGGTATGTTTATGATTGAGATTAACTTCTCTCCTTCAACATCTTGGGTCATTGACACAGGACGTGGTACTCACATTTGTACTGATGTGCAGGGACTAAGGTAGAGTAGATTGCTCACCAAGGGAGAAGTGGACCTTTGAGTTGGAAATGGAGCACATGTGGCTGTATTAGCTGTAGGAACTTATTGTTTGTCTTTGCCTTCGGGCTTATTATTAGAACTCAAAGACTGTTATTTTGTACCTATGATTTCTAGAAACATTATTTCAGTATCCGATTTGGATAATATAGGATATCATTTTGAGATTTCTAATGGATTGTTGTCCTTTAGTTTGAATGATATTCTATTTGGAATTGCAAGATTATATAACGGATTATATATTCTTGATTTGAACAATAAGGATATTCTCAACGTTGAAACTAAGAAAGCTAAACAAAGCGAACAAAACCATACATACCTCTGTCATTATAGATTAGGTCATGTTAATCAGACCCTCATTGCAAAACTTCAAAGGGATGGAGTTTTGGACCCTTTTGACTTCCCGTCATTTGAGGTATGTGAGTCATGCCTTTTAGGCAAGATGACCAAGTCAGCTTTCACAGGACAAAGTGAAAAGGCTACTGAACTGTTAGGCATCATCCATAGTGATGTATGTGGTCCACTACCAGTTGAAGCCAGAGGTGGATATTCCTACTTCATCATATTTACTGATGATTTCAGTAGATATGGTTATGCCTACCTCATGAGACATAAATCTAAAGTCTTTGATAAGTTCAAAGAATTCAGGAATGAAGTACAGAATATGTTGGGCAAAAGAATTACAGCTCTTCGGTCGGATCAAGGAGGCAAATACTTAAGCTTAGGGTTTTCTGAATACCTGAAGGAATGTGGGATAATATCACAACTCACCCCTTCGTATACACCCTAATACAATAGAGTGTCTGAAAAGAGGAATAGGACCTTACTTGACATGGTTAGGTCCATGATGAGTTTTAGTGATTTACCTGCATCATTCTGGGGTTATGCCCTAGAGACTGCAACTCACATTTTGAACCATGTGCCGTCAAAGTCTGTAGACAGGACTCCATTTGAACTATGGAATGGGCAAAAGCCGAATTTGTCTTATCTAAGGATTTGGGGTTGCGAAGCTTGTGTCAAGAAATTGACTTCGAACAAGCTGGGCCCAAAATCCTACAAATGTATATTTGTGGGGTATCCTAAAGAGACCAAAGGATATTATTTCTACCATCCAAAAGAGCGCAAAATTTTTGTTGCTCATACTGGTGTCTTCCTAGAAAAGGAATTTTTTCTAAGAATACTAATGGGAGAAAAGTAGAACTCGATGAAGTTCTAGAGCTATAAGATATACTAGACGAAGGACGGGAAGATGTGCCATAAGCAATGGTTGAACATCAGGAGGAGGTTACTCCACAACTTGTAGATGAAAATGAACCACTTCAAGTAGCATAGGAGCTACGTAGATCTGGGAGAGTATGCCATGAGCTTGAGAGATACGGTTATCTCGTGACTCAACATGGTGACATACTTGTCTACCAAGACGATGAACCAAGAACCTACAAAGACGCTATATCAGATCCAGATTTTGTTAAATGGCTTGAAGCCATGAAATTTGAGATGGACTCCATGTACCAGAACCAAGTATGGTCTCTGGTGGAACCACCTGAAGGGGTAAAACCCATAGGGAGTAAATGGGTCTTCAAGAAGAAGACTGACATTGATGGCAATGTGCACACTTATAAAGCACAACTGGTTGCCAAAGGTTTCAAACAAATTCATGGTATTGACTATAAGAAAACCTTTTCGTTGGTTGCCATGATTACATCCATCCGGATTATTCTTGCGATTGCTGCATATCATGATTATGAGATTTGGCAAATGGATGTCAAAACGGCTTTCTTGAACGGAAACCTTGAAGAGGATGTGTATATGACACAACCCAATGGTTTCATTCTTGATGGGCAACCTGAGAAGGTATGCAAGCTGCAGAGATCCATTTATGGACTCAAGTAAGCTTCAAGGTGCTGGAACATTCGATTTGATGAAGCCGTAAAAGAATTCAGTTTTATTAAGGACGAAGATGAGCCCTATGTCTACAAGAAAGTGAGTGGGAGTGTAGTGGCATTCCTAGTGTTGTATGTTGATGACATACTTCTAATCGGGAATGATATACCGAACTTGCAATTGGTAAAGACTTGGTTATCCAAGTGCTTCTCCATGAAAGACTTAGGAGAAGTAGCCTACATCCTCGGAATAAAGATCTACCGAGATAGATCACGTAGGTTGCTCGGCCTAAGTCAGAGTACATACCTACATCCTCGGAATAAAGATCTATCGAGACAGATCACGTAGGTTGCTCGGCCTAAGTCAGAGTACATACATTGACAAGGTACTGAAGAGATTCAGTATGGAAGAATCCAAGAAGCAATTTCTTCCGATGTCACATGGTGTCTATCTCTCTAAGGATATGTGTCCTAAAACAGATGATGAGAAAGATAGAATGAAGAGGATCCCATATGCGTCAGCAACTGGATCTATCATGTATGCCATGTTATGTACTCGGATTGATGTCTCATGTGCGTTAAGCACTTGTAGTAGATATAAATCGGATCCAGGTAAGTGTCACTAGATAGCTGTCAAGAACATCCTTAAGTACCTGAAAAGGACTAAGGACATGTTCTTGGTTTATGGAGGGGAAGATGAGCTCACTATAAGAGGATATAGTGATGCTAGTTTCCAAACGGATAAAGATGATTATCGATCACAATCGGGGTTTGTATTTTGTCTCAATGGGGGTGTAATGAGCTGGAAGAGCTCTAAGCAAAGCACTGTAGCGGACTCTACAATAGAAGCTGAGTATATTGTGTTATCTGATGTGGCCAAGGAGGCAGTCTGGATTTAGAAGTTCGTCATCGAACTTGGTGTGGTTTCCATGATTGTTGATTTGATAGATGTCTATTGTGACAACAATGGAGCAATTACTCAAGCAAAGGAACCACAATCTCGCCAGAAGTCCAGACACATACTTAGACGTTTTCATCTTATCAGAGAAATGGTTGAGAGGAAAGATGTACAGATTAGTAAAGTGCATACTGATTACAATCTTGTTAGAGTATGTGCCGTAGAGCCTATCAATTGTTGTGGAATTGACTTTTTGTAATAATGTTCATTGATCAATAAAAGGCATTTTATTCTATATTACGTAAATCATCATTGTATGTATTGATATATGTCTTTAGAATGATAGAACCGTGACGAGGGTATCAAGTGCTTCAAATCTTGATAGTGAGAACCCTATGAGCACTTATGGTGGCCATTCTAGAAACGTCTGTAGCCCAAGTATTATTCTAAAGTAAGGGCACAGATAATACAGTAAGGCTATCATAGTGTTGAACAACCTTGTTGAAAGGCAGTGACTGATCTCACTTGTCAAAGTTGTTTGGTGACAACCTGGTGCAACACATGTGTGCTTGTTGTAGGCAAGTTCACTGGACTGACCCACTAGAGGATTCCATATGGATGGTAACCCTAGTGTCTATGGAACAAATCCTCTAACGAATGGTGGTGCATGTGATCCTTAGACTTGAGATCACCGGAGCGCCAACGCAGTTCTATTCAGAGTTATCAATATGGTAGTGATTGGCTGCATCAAAGAGTGTATCAAGACTATGGTGGATTGACAGAGGATTCATCACTCCCGGGTATGAGGGGAAGTTATCTAACGACGCAATTCAGTAAATGGAAATGACACTAAAACTGTGGCCACAGTGGGATTGAGTTATTGCTCTATCCAGATTATTACTCAGGTCATTGGTCCAATAACTGAATACATACATACCGAGAGTAACTGAGGTTGACACTATTTCTATGCCTCGGTCTCTTTGAGATAACGGATGATGAAAGGATCGGATTGTACGGTAACCATATCATTGACAGGTAGCTGTTTTGTTGAATCTGAATCTATCGGGTAGCCATGATGCCTTGCTAGGGGCCAATCTTGGTCTGTGTGTAGTGGGACAATTAATTGGTGCTAATGGCGATACTACACACTACCGGTATGATAAGGAGCCTACGGGTCACACACATAGAAGATAATTTAAGAACCAGTTTATAAGAAGGGCGTTTTCGTCTGTTTAGGCAAAAGGGTATTTTGGTAATATTACAGTGCAATTAAATTTGCTGAGGTCGTAGCCTTTATTTAATTTGATATTAAAATTAAATAAGTGAGATTACGTTTAAATATGTGTTTGCATATATTTAATTAAATTATCATTATTGTTAAATGTTAATATTACATACATATATATATATCAGTTGAACTGAATTGAGATAATGATAATGAAAATTAAAATATTTGAATGAGGTTGTTTGGATACAAAGGGTGTTTGGGCTGGTGCCCAAGGCTATTCCATAATGGAATAGGGCAAAGTGTGCACTATATAAGTGCAACACTTTGTGAATTAAATTGATTCTTTCATTCAATCATTTAGACTAAAATTCCAGCCCCTTTATTCTCTCTTCCACGCCAATTTGCATTTTTGCTTGAAATCGAAGTTTGCTTGATTTCTTCTTGGTTCTTAAAGGCTAAAGAGGATCTAGCAAATCCTTTTTTAGTTCCTTGGGATTATCTTCGTGTGGACTACATTGATTCGATCCTAATCTTGGGTTGGTAGCGAAATACGTTCAGAAACAAGTTGGAGGAGCCTCCAAACATGCGTATGATTTCTTAAACTCTAAACTAAAAAATCTGCAGATTCTAATATTATGTAAAAAACTTTAAATTTGTGCCCTGATCTTGGTTCTAAGGAACGATCTATGATGTAAATAATTTTTGTTTTCCGCTGCCATGTATGATCGTTTCCTAACAGTGGTATCAGAGCCTAGGGTACCAGATTTTACAGTTTTTGTGAATGGTTGATTACATGTATTTGATTGATAACATGTTGCCTTGATGAATCTACATAAAATGTGCCCTGAGAGCATGTTTTAAGAAATAAATTGATTGATTAATTTAATTTGTTGATGATCTGCAAGCTTGGTATATTGAGTAATGGATTTTTGTTGAAATCAGTAGTTAATATTGATTACAAAATCCGTTTGGCGTATTTTTGGTGGCTGATTGAACTGATCTGATGCTATAGATCAGTATATGCTCGCCACGGCGATATAACGCATCGCTCGGCGAACGTCCTTAGGACGAGCGCTGATTCGCGGTGATATAACCCATCCCCGCAGTGAACGTACATGGTGCATGTGCGCGATGTAAATCAGTGCATGTTATGGCGATCTAATCCATCGCCACAGCGAGCGCACTTCCGAGTGTGTAGGGGCTAGCATGAAAGGTTTCAAAACTTTTGGACCAAATGTATATCTGCAAATTTTCAAGGGGTAAGTAATAATTAACCCACCCAATTCAAAAATTTATTGTTTTTTAAATGTATGCCATGTACTTGTTTGTATATTGCATGGTGCCCGGTACATGAGCCTTCGACCTATGGTGAATGTTTTAAATTTTTTGGGTATGTACGATTGTAATTTATTAAATAGGGCTAGCGTGTCCTGCCCTTCTCCCCTTCTCGATGTACATTCTTTTCTCATCTTATTCCCCCCGAATGTAAATCGAGGTTTCGAGATTTATTGATGTAAAGAATTTTATATAATTATTCTCATGGTAAATTTAGAATGATTTTTTTGTAATGTACTTGACGACGGATCAAGGAAGAGATAATCATACTTGAAGACTCAAGATTTTATTACAGGACCCCTAGGTGACCTACCAATTCCTCTAGGCTTGAGGAAATCGGTTTTAGCTGGGCCATGTACTAACACATTTAATATTTTGTTTAGAATGCATGCTAAGGTTGAATGTTCAATAACATGCCAAACAATGTCATTCTAACAAAGATAATAATCTAGTGAGACATTAAATAATAAACCCTTAATTAAAGTATATTAAATCACGTATGCCTTCCATCACCATGGTATTAATCAAACAACTTTTTGTCGGAACCTTGTTCGCCAAAGCAAAGGGTACACTTCTACCAGTGGGAGGTTAAAATTCATTAGAGTTTTCCTTAATGGTGATGGGTCGACTTAAAATGATGGTTTTACTTGTTCGCCAAAGCGAAGGTTGATAAATGCGTCATAGGCAAAGTAGAGTAGTACACATATTGTGTGTACATGGTGGCATATACTATCCACTCTACTGATACTAAGAATCACACTTGAGGATGGTGGTTGGGGCCATTGGATTGTGTGATTGGCTTATTGGCTTCGTCACATTTAAGGTTAATAGTAAGAGCTATCAACTGGTGTGGATTAAGTTGGTTGGCCTACCTAATCAACCCATTTTGGCTTGTTCGCCAAAGCAAAGGTTTGAAATGGGCCAGATGGGATCTCAGTCCACTAGGAAAGCCAATGGGCCTTCCCCGAGTTAATAGTGAGGGCTATTGACTTGAGGAAAATAGTGGGAGAGTCGTTTAATAAAAGACCATATTAAATAATAATGAACTTTATAATGACTTTATCTTTTCTGCAACTGTAGATTCACTAAAATGAGCACTATGAACCTGTGACCGATAATCAGGAAAGAAAACAAGTTGGATGGATCCAATTTCTCAGACTGGTATCGTAATCTTCCGATTATACTCAAGTCAGAAAAGAAATTGTATATCCTTGAAAAGTCATGCATAGCTGAGCCTGATCCTGATAAGGATGCCACTCAGGAAGTAAAGGACATTTATCAAAAGTTCCTTGATGATGCTAATGGCGTTCAATGCTTGATGTTAGCATTGATGACACCAGTGCTACAAAAGCAGCATGAGAATATGGACGCTGCTGCCATGATTCTACACCTTAAGGAGCTTTTCGAAGGGAATGCTCGATAGGAGAGGTACAAGGTGTCAAAAGCACTGTTTGGAAGTCATCTAACTGAGGGAGCCCAAGTTGGTCCTCATGTGCTCAAGATGATCGAGCACATAGAGAGGCTTGAGACTTTGGGATTTGTGTTGGATGCAGAATTACAAATGGATTTGATTCTGTAATCCTTGTCTGACTCTTATGCACCGTTCATAATGAACTTCAATATGAACACGATGGTGAAGACCCTGTTGGAGCTTTTGAACATGCTAAGGACTGCAGAGTAGGACTTGAAAAAGTCCAAACTTGTTTTACTGGTTACTGCCAATAAAGGAAAGTGTAACGGCAAGGGTAAGGCTAAGGCCTAACCCAAGCCCAAGCCCAAGCCCAAGCCCAAAAGACATGGTGCTCTTAGGCCTGAGAATGCCATAGGGAAGGGCAAAGTAGTCTACTTCTATTATGGCAAGCCTGGCCATTGGAGGAAACACTGCAAGGCTTTCCTCGTAAGCAAGAAGAAGTCAGA
>NW_022196742.1:0-65005 GCF_008641045.1 Pistacia vera | reverse complement strand
CTTTAATATGAATTGTAAAATTATACCCTTGATCTTGGCTCATGTAAACGATCCCTGAATTATTTGTTTTGTTTCCGCTGCATATATGGGACAGTTTACTAACAGAACATCACCACTCTGCACTACATAGGCAATATATCCGGAACACCCCTTTCTCAACATCTTTCTCACCTTTACACTACTAATCAACATACTCAACTGATGGCCCTCTCCAAAACTAAATTTATCTCCACTATCAAGATTAAATCTCGCTTTCTTCTTCCGACAATCAATTTCTACTCTATACTTCCCTAGGAAATCCATGCCTAATATCACATCAAAGTCGGGAATATTAAAATCTATTAAATCAACTGCTAACTCTCGTCATGGATCACTACGGATTCTCCTAATAACATCTCCTGAGTCAACACACTCACCCCATCAGGTAACTCTATCTTAATAGATTAACCCACTCGAATAGGTTTCAAACCTAATCTCTTTATCATCCCATGAGAAATAAAAGAATGGGTAGCCCCAGAATCAATTAAAGCACAGCATGGAATAACAACTGACTAGTTACAGTTGATGGACTGGCCTCGGCTTCACCCTATGCCACTATAAAAACTCAGGCATTGGTACCTCTAGAAGTCTGCGCTACAGGTGGGAGAGAAGCTCCACAATCCCTCATCAGATGCCTTGGCTGTTGGCACCTGTAACACACATTTCTATCCCTCAAACACTCTCCTGAATGGTTCCTCCCGTATTTAGCACAAGGGGAAAACCCTTCTGTCCTAGGCCGCTTGGTTTGCCAGTCTCTCTTGCTCCTCTTGGGTTGAAACTTCTTCTTGGCCCTTACTTCTCTATTCCTTGTGACATCTACTCTCTCCCTTTGTGGGATGGTGGATGGCTCACTAGATATCGTTAAAGCCAACCCTTCTGCAAGCTATTTGTTTACATAGATCGCTGCCCTTAAAGCCCGTGATAGAACTTCACTGTAGGTATGAGGGGGCTCGGCTCCTGTCATTACATCTCGAGCAATATCTGATCTCAACCCTTGTACAAACTTATCTCTCTTTAACTCTAGTGTATACATGATTCCGGGTGCAAAGCGAGCAAGGGATTTGAATTTGACTGAATATTCTTTCACAATACTAGTCCCTTGCTTCAGATGAATAAACTCTTGGACCTTCTCATGTACCCGATCTTCTGTTCGATACATGGCCTCAAACAATCTTCTGAATTCTTCCCAAGTCATCAAGGCCATATCATGAGTCTCCTCCATTAATTCCCACCAAATTTGGGCATCTCCCTTAAATAAAAAAACTGGCATATCTGATCCTCTCTCTATCATTCATGGGAAACAGTGCCGCCATCCGCTCTACGGACTTAAACCACTCCTCTGCCTCTAGCGGGTCCCTAGTACCCCTAAACGCTGGCGGCTGGTGCTGGTTTGCAAGCCCCTGAATCGGATCAACCCGAGTCTATACTGTCTGAGGTAACGGCCCTTCTCGCTCTTGTCTTGTGTGTGGTACTCTACTAGGGGTCTCGGTTCTCTCCTGAACAACTCTCCCCTGACTCTCCTCTAATACCTACTGTATAATGGTTCGAATCATCGTTTGATCAAGGGTAAAGGGAGTTGATTATGGTGGGTTAGAGGATTCTCCCTCGTTGATCACACTCTTACCCTTCTTCCTGTTATTACGCCTCATCTATAAAACAACCATACTTGATCAATTTAAGAAAACACATAATGTAAGGAAAGAATTAACTTACACAGTCAGCTCTCAGATATTGTAGCGACAAGAATGGTACACTGTCAAATCCGAAAATCTTGGCTCTGATACCAAAAATGTAATAGCTGCTTTCTACTCATATACTCATAAAATATACATAATGAAAACACATGGAAGATAACATAAATAGTTGGGCCTAAAATTTTTCTTTCATTAAATATATATATATATATGCTTTACACAAAATTTGTATCATGTACAAAAGTGATCAAAAACATGGTGGACAGTGTAACCGCTTCCCCTCGCGTGTCGACGTCCATCCGACCGTGTCCTCACCTAGATCCTGTAAAACATAGGAAACAACGGGGTGAGCACTAAAACAATGCTCAGTAAGTAAATCCCCTACTCATCTAACCCCGTAACTCTCTCTAATTCTTTCCTTACAATTCTCATAACTCTTTTCTACTAACTCTCTTTTGTAAGTCACGGCCTCATCTTACCGGAGGCACGACCGGGTCTTGCTCCCACTCTCTGTGACTTCTACTCATTCTAGCCGATCGGACTCGATTATGCATGGATTCGAAACCCTTGGCCATGTGAGTGTATAATCTCTCTCTCGAGTACTCTCGGGTATAGCCCTCATCCGCATGCACTCTCACGGGCTATACCACTTCTCTCTCTCATACTCATGCCGCTCTCTTAATGCGGTGTACATGCGGGAATACTCTACCTATTACTCAAAGGTTCCCAATCGTACAACTTACTCTATACTATTTTTCTCTCTTTTTTTTCTACTCTTTTTCTCTAATGCAATTAATGCATATGGAGGACTCATGCTCATTAATGCACTCATGAAATGCAATTATGTCATGTAGCAATAATTAAGGTTCTCTACTCTTACTCATGCCTTACTTAAGCATTTCATCATACAACTCATGTGCATATAAAACTCTACTTGATCTATAACTCTTCTCCCCTATTTAATCATCCCAAAATGGGAGAAACTCCCTCATACTCTCTAAGTTCCTTTCAAAGAAAGACACTCCCAAAGGATTTGGCTCAANAAATAGGGCAGAACCTACCCGGGGGTGCACTCTCCTCCCTCGCCGCGGCGAAGCTTCTTCTTCGCCCCGGCGAAGATTGGATTTCCAACTTCACCAAAACTCAACCAATTTCAAGGCAACAATTCAACCAACTCAACATACAAACTCAATTAAAGTTGAAACAATAAACTTTTAACTAATACAACAAATCTTAAATACGTACCTCAAGTGGGATATTACACTTTTTGTACAAATGATATTGTACTATGTAAAGAATGTATATATTAGTAAAGAAAATTTTTGGGTCCAACTATTTTGATAAGTATTCTTGTATTTTTATTAATATATTGTATGAATATGATAGTAGAAAGAAGTCATTACATGAAATTTCATAAAAAGTGCAAGGGTAAAATGGGAAACTATAAATAATATTTTGCCATATCAAGAGTTGAAGAATGAAACTCTAGCCATTTCTTCTCCTCTTTCACGCCACCTTCATCCCCAAATTCTCTCAATTTCTTCAATTCTTTTGCAAGGGAAATTCATATATTTTTGGTTATTTTTAGTGGAATTTCAATCCCAAGCATCCTTAGGTAAGATCCTTGCACTAAGATATGAGTTTTAATTTTTAAAGTGTTGAATTCTTATTATTTGTGTTCATAGGATTTAAGAGAAAGAGAGTTGGATCAAAGATGACTACTAAGGTGTTGGATTGCTCACATCTAAGGTAAGTAAATCCAACCCTAGTTATGCTTGGAGTAAACTTGTGTAGACAATTTCTTTTATGCATGTATGTGCTTATATATGAAGAATCGTTGATGGAATGGGTGTTGAATGATGGTTAGAATTTATCCGTGAGAAGTAGTGTTTGTGTACTTGATGTCTGATGAGAGTTTGGATGAATTATGGAAGAATTGGAGTAGAATTTATGGAGTGTGAATCCTGGACAGGTTTGACATTAATCTTGGTGTGTTTTGTTCCAAATTTTGGTGGCTTAGAAGAGAGGTAGAAGTGTAGCCAATTTGGAGCTTGTGTGTGCACATAAATTGTTTGATGAAATGTCAAAGAAAAGTGCATGTATAAGTATGATTATTTGTTATCTTGAGATGAGTTTGTAGATGGTAGAGAATGGCATGTTTACATTCTATATTGCATTGTTGCATCTAAACATGTGAATTTAGAAAGAATTATAAGCATGAGCCCATCTACATGCATACATACTCATAAGAGCATTAAAAAGTATTAAATAACATTAAAGAGCAAATAGAAAGAAATGAGAATATTAAAGAAGTTCAAATCTGAATTTTTATTTAAAGAAGTGTAAAAAGATAAAAGAAGAGAAGGTTGTTGCGATAGGGAACCCGTGAGTGACATAGCCCCACATGCACGCCACCCTTAGTGAGCGGCCTCAGAATTCAAAAAGAAGAATTGTACAGTCCGTTAGAAGTGCGTGTGGATGACGACTGTACCCAGAATTAGAGAATACACTCACACAGCTAGGGTTCCAAATCTATGCCTCAACCGAGTCCAATCAGTAAGAAAGAAAGAAAGAATAGAAAAGAAAGGAAGAATACAAAGAAAGAAAGACTAGAAAAGAAAAGAAAGAATGAATGAAATACAACGAAAAGAAACAGGAAACAGAATAAGAAAAATAGAAAAGAAAATGCACATTCTATCCATTTGTGCATTTGCATCGTACCTATGCATGATACCATGCCTATTATCATGAGTAGTGAGAAATTAGAAATTGAGAAAGAACAGAGAAAAAAATAGAGAAAGAATAGAGAAAGAACAGAGAAAGAACAGAGAAGAATAGAGAAGTGTGATGTAAGGAAAGAAATTCAAGATTTAAGCAACGGAGAGAGAAGGGTAGCATAACGGGTTTTCTTACTGAGCAATTAGTGCTCACCCTGTTGTTTTCAATTTTTTTGCAGGTAGTAGGTGAGATGCGGTGGCTTGTAACATCAAGAAGCAAAAGGGTTTGGCAACACTGTCGAGTTGCTGTTTTGAGACTTCATTATATTAAGTAAAGATTTGTATATAAAGAAAAAATTAGTTATTAGCCCATTATTTTATACTCATCTTCATGTATATTTTCTTATATATATTTAGTGAGTTTTACTGTTATTTTACGAGTATACTAGCTAGAGAGAAAGTATTACAAAACTTCACTCTTGTCTGCTTTCCCAGAACACAATTCTCACAAAATTCTAGCTTACATGTTTTTGCACCTTTCAATAAGCCTTGATTCATTAAATTAAGTAAGGTTTTTTCACCTGCATGCCTTAAATGCATATGCCATAGCCTAGGCATTTATGAATTTGGATCCTTCTATGCGACTGTAGCTACCGTTCCAATATTTGTACTACCATTATAGTAATACAGGTTGTTTCTTCTTGTACATTTCATTAGCACACGAGCGCTTGAAGAAACCTTTACAATTCCATCTCGCATATTCAACATACAACCATTAGATTCCAAGGCTCCCAAAGAGATGATATTCTTCTTCAACTTTGATACATACCCAACATCTTCCAAAATTCCAGCTGAGCCATCATGATTCTTCAATCGAATTGAACCTATCCCAGTTATTCTACAAGCATCATCATTTCTCATATTATCAACCCTATCACATTCTTCATAATTAAAGAACCACTCTTGGTGAGAACACATATGAGAGGTACAACCTAAATCCAGAATCCATTCATTTGCCTTGATGTGGACAGTAGGCTGAATAGAGAAAAATCTGACTCATATTCTTTACGCTCAACAACATATGCATCATAAACAACTTCGCCTTCTATCTTTTGCAACTTCGGACAATTTTTCTTCCAATGCCCTTTCTCACCACAAAAGGCATATTGATCTCTGTTAACTTTTCCCCTCGAATGAGATCTTCCCTTTTTCTCCTTATGACTGTGGCTATACCCTCTTATTATAAGCACCTCCGCTAACTCATTTCTATTCTCTTTTTTATCTTTCTTTCGAATTTCATGAATAGACAAGGCAGAATAAACTTCTTCAAAGGACAAATTTTCTTTCCCATGAAGAAGTGTAATACTAAGATGATCTAACTCATCCGAAAGAGAGCAAATCAACAGCATGGCTTTATGTTCATCTTTGAATGTTTGATCCAAATTTAACAAATCAATAATCAGTTTGGTAAATGTATCAATGTAACTATCGATACTCGTACCTGGTTACAATTGAAGACGAAACAATCTTTTCATCAAATATAGTCAGTTCTCATTACTTTTCTTCATGTATTTGTTTTCCAGTGCCTTCCATGACTTACTGATAGACTTCTGTTTCATGAATGGGTACTTTTGCTCTTTACAAAGACCTGAGCGAATCGTCCCACAAGCTTTTACATTTAACCTCACCTAGTCTTTCTTATTGATATCTTCTAGTTTTTTCTCCTCTAGAACTATATCTAGATCTTGTTGACACAAGCTATTCATTACCTCATACTATAATAAGCCAAAGTTATTTTGACCACCAAATTCTTCAACATCAATTTTTGCATTTGTTACTAAAAGTTTTAATTACTTTATCAAGTGAATTAAACTTATGCAAAAAGGGTTGCTAAGTTGATTTTAAGAGTCCATTTAACATAAACATAAAGCAATAAAAAATGAACCAAAATAAAGAACACCAGGTTTTTACACGATTCGGCAAAATGCCTACATCCATGGGACCAAGTCCAGAATGAAGCCAATCCGCTAAGGTGTAAATTTCAATTTAATTATAAAGCCAAAGATTAAGCCTCAGTTGCAAGAACACCCCCTATTTTGCAATGCTTCAATCTCTACCCTTTGGTCAAACTAGGTACTGCCAGAGCTAGCTCCAAGTAACGAAACCAGTTGGTCAGGCTTGAGCTCCTCTCAAGGTACAACAATGAAGATCCACTTCGGTTGAAGAAGCTTAGCAAGCTTCAAGCGTCAGCTACGTAACCAAATATGGAGAGTAAGGAAAAATTCAAGGAACTTGGAAGAAGGTATTTTTAAGCTTACCTAAGCATAGAAACCTGATAAAAACAAAAGAAAACTTTAGAAATATTCAGAGTACTTTCAAGGATAATATCAAGCTTAAAACAAATGCATTGGAGAAGAGTTTATATAAGGAAAAATTGGCCAATGCAAAGGACAGGTGGCTAACAAGAACTATATGGATTTCAACTTTAAGAAAAGTTTATTCCATTTTTTCTTGGGACCACCAATCAAAGAGAATAAACTGTCTAGGGCATTGTATAACAATTTGACAAGTGTTATGGACCACACAAATATCTCATAAAGGGAATAATGACAGCTCATGGGAATATTGAAATAAAATACGTGTTTAACCAAAACATTTGACAGATGCATTGTGACAACTCTGACTCTAAGGTACTCATACGATATAATAGAAAAACAACTTAATTGAAGGTGGCCACTTTGACAGAAGGTAGTCGCACTGTAAATTTAAACAAAACGATTATGCTAAAGACAAAGTGAGGTGTTCATACCATGACTTAATGTTACCACACTAGATTCATAAGTTGACAAATAACTTACAGTCTCCCCCTTTGTTCTTTTTAAACATGAACCTATCTCAAAAATCATCAATCATTCAACATGAGACGGATTTATAAACAAACACAAAAACAATGTCCCATCAAAGGTATAATCATTAAAACGAAGATATGCTAGACATAAAAAACAATCATTTGAACACAATTTAAATATTAAGTTATTTGTCAACTTATGAATCTAGTGTGGTAACACTAAGTCATGGTATTAACACCTCACTTTATCTTTAACAGAATTGTTTTGTTTAAATTTCTAACGTGACCACCTTCATTCAAAGTCACCACCTTCAATTAAGTTGTTTTTCTATTATATTGTGTGAGCACCTCAGAGTCAAAGTGGTCACAATGCATCTAGCGTATATTTTGGTTAAACACATATTGTATTTCAATATTCCTATGAGTTGTTATTATTCCTTTTATGAGATATTTGTGTGGTCCATAACACTTGTCAAATTGTTATACAATGTGCTGAAAAGCTTATTCTCTTGTATCAGTGGTTCCAAGAAAAATGGAATAAACTTTTCATAAAGTTGAAATCCATAAAGTTCTTGTTAGCCACCTATCCCATGCATTGGCTGGTTTTTCCTTATATAAACTCTTCTCCAGTGCAATTGGTTTTTAAGCCTGATATTATCCTTGAAAGTACTCTAAATATTTCTAAAGTTTTCTTTTGTTTTTATCAGGTTTCTTAGGTTAGGTAAGCTTACAAATACCTTCTTCAAATTTCCTAGAAATTATCCTTACTCTCTACATTTGTTTACATAGCTGATGCTTCAAGCTTGCTGAGCTTCTTCAACCGAAGTGGATCTTCATTGCTATACATTGAAAGGAGCTCAAGGCTGACCAATTGGTTTCGTGTACTTAGAGCTAGCTTTGGTAGTACATAGTTTGACCAAAGGGTAGAGATTGAAGCATTATGTAATAACTCTTTTCTAGCTAATAGACTTTGGAAAATATAATAGGAAGTCATTAAATTTATCATAAAAACAATATATGTATTTAAGAACAAAATAGTTGGCCCAGAATTTTCTTTACTTTTATATACTAAATTCTTTACAACCACAAAAGTATCATATACATAATCTCAAAATATGGTGGACAGTAGTGCCATTTTTCCCTCCGCTTCTCACCTATTTTCTACAAAAACATTTGAAAACAATGGGGTGAGCACTAGTTGCTCAGTAAGTAAATCCGCTACACTATTCTTCTATCTCCATTGTTCATATTCTACATTCTTTCCTTACATCACACTTTTCTCTTCTTCTCGGTTCTTTCTTTTTTCTTTCTCTATTCTTTCTCTATTTCTAGTTCTCTTTGCTCTTTCTTTCTAATTCTCTCTGTTCTTTCTTTATTCTACTTTCTCACTACTCATGATAGAAATCATGGTATCATACATAGGAATGATGCAAATGCACAAATGCATAGGACGTGCATTCTTCTTTCTACTTTTCTATTTCTTATTCTGTTTTTCTTTCTTCTTTCTTTCATTCTATTCTTTCTTTTCTTTCCATTCTTTTCTTTTCTTTCTTATTCTTCTCTTTCTATTCTTTTCTTTATTTTTTTCTTATTCTTTGCTTCTTTCTTTTCTTTCTGTTCTTTTCTTTTCTTTTCTTATTCTTTGCCGATCGGTCTCGGTTGAGGCATGGATTCGGAACCCTGGCCGTGTGAGTGAGTACAGTCCTCATCTACATGCACTCTTACGGACTGTACAAATTCTTCTTCTTCTTAGGCCGCTCACCAAAGGCGGCGTGCATATAGGTATATTCTTCTGGGTACAACCCTCATCCACATGCACTCTTACGGGCTATACAAATTCTTCTTCTTATTCTTAGGCCGCTCACTGAAGGCGGCGTGCATGTAGGGATATTTTTCTTCTTGTCACTCATGGGTTCCCCATCGCAACAACCTTTCTTTTCTCTTGTCTTTCTTTTAGAAATTAATATTCAAATTCTTTTCTTTAGCACTCTTCTTTCCTTCTTTTTGTTCTTTAATGTGCTTATATGCATGTATGCATGCAGATGGATTCTTCTTATTGTTCTTTCCCAGTTTCATATTAAATGCAAGAATGCAATATGGCATGTAAACATGTCATTCTCTACTTTCTCTACCATCTACAAGCTTATGTGAAAATAATAAATCAACATACTCATACATGCACTTCTCTATGAAATTTCATCAAACACTTTGTATGCACAAATAAAGCACTAAGGTGATTACACTCTACCATCTACAAACTCATATCAAAATAATAAATCAACATACTCATACATGCACTTCTCTATGAAATTTCATCAAACACTTTGTATGCACAAAAAAGCACTAAATTAACTACACTTCTACCTTTTTTTCTAGCTACCAGAATTTAAAGCATAATTCTCTAAAACCAACTTCAAACCTGGCCAGGAAAATACACTCCATATTTCTACTTAAATTCTTTCTTAGCTCATACAACTTCCATCAATTTCTATAAACACAATCATCACTCCTCGTGATGGAATTCTAACTATGAATCATCATCAATTCCATCACCAATTCTCAATACTCAAGCATACAAAAACATATAAGAAAATTATCTACTCAAGTATTGCTGAAATCAAGGGCTAGGATTGGATTTACTTACCTTGATCTTGGGTAGTTCCACACTAGAATCTCTCTCTTTGGTAGACTTCCTTTTCTTCTTAAACCCTAAGCATATAAACTATAAGAATTCAACACTTAACTAATTAATCTCACATCTTATTGCTAGAATACTTACCTTTGGATGCTTAGGATTGAAACTCTAACAAAATCCAACCAAAATCCTCTAAATTTTCTTGGAAAATTGGTGAAGAGATTTGAGAGAATTGGGGATGAAGATGGCGTGTGAAGGGTAGAGAATGGTAGGGTTTTCATTCTTGAACCCTTAATATTTCATATTAATACCATATACTTTCCCATTTTGCCCTTGTACTTTCTATGAAATTCCATCTTTGCCCTTTAGTCAATTACAAAACTACCCTCATCTCCATTGCATTCTCCATGAAATTCTACTACTTTTCACTACCTACATTTTCAACTAATTATGGGTGGAATGTCCATTTTGCACTTAAGGAAGTTTTCTAGAATTTTCTCAAAAATGTCAACAAGTTCCTTGCCCCGGCAAAGCTTTTTCTTTGCCTCGGCTAGACATTCTAGAGCATAAGTTGCCACGACAAACTTTATTCCTTGTCGCAGCGAAATTTTTAATTCTAAAACACGAATTGGGCAGTGTGTACAATGCCGCGGCGACAAAACTCCTTTGCCGCGGCGAAGTTTGAAATTTCTAATTTTTCAATCTTTCACCTTGAAATAAGCAAAATTAAGGGCATTAAAGCATAACTAAACTACGTACCTCAATGTGGGCGTTACACGTTGCAAAATAGGGGGTGTTCTTGCAATTGAGGCTTAATCTTTGGCTTTGTAATTAAACTGAAAATTATACCTTAGTGGATTTGCTTTATTCTGGACTTGGTCCCATGGATGTAGGCATTTTGCCGAACCATTTAAAAACTTGGTGTTCTTTATTTTGGTTCATTTTTTATTGCTTTATGTTTATGTTTAATAGACTCCTAAAATCAACTTAGCAACCTTTTTCACTTAAGTTTAATTCATTCGGTAAAATTATTAAAACTTTCAGTAACTGTCATCGGTTTTATTGATGTAAACAATGATGCTATTTGTGTCTTATTCAATTGACTTGGCAGTCATTCTTTTTCAATAACTCAGCTCCACAAATTATTATATTCAATAGCTAACAAAAAAAATAATAATAATAATAACTATAGCCTAGGATAGTAGTAAGTGCTGAAAATGATTCAATATGCACCAAGAAAATTCCTAGGAGGCATTGGACATGTCACAAACGATCCCACTTAAAACCTAACCTCTTTAGACATTTATTGTCTTGTTGGAAAAATTTTCCTAGACATGCATATACCCTATAAATAACTACTCACTATCTTAAACCTTAGCTCTGATACAACTTGTTGTGCAACAAAAATACAAACTCTAACACTAGCTATTGAAATATAATAATAACAACTACTAGAACAAAAATAAATGGTGAAATAAATGCAAAATAAAGAACACCAAGAATTTAACAAGGTCTGTATTGTTACCTACATCCTTGGGCGCTACAAAAAAACTTCACTATTCTTGAAGAATATTACAAATTTTTGGGCAATACTACAAATATCCAAAATAAAGGGAATATAGAAAAAACTCTAAACTATAGGTTAAGAACCCTTTGTAATAGGTGCAGAAGAGAATATTTTTGGGATTGTAAATAATTGATCTACCATACGCAGCGAAAAATAAAAATCAATCGGTAAATAAATTACATTTCTTTGCCTAGATCCGAGTATAGATTATACCGTTTACAGATTTATAAACAAAAATTTGTATAAAGTAAATCCATTCAAGGATTAGAATACTTACGTAAGTTTGGATGCTCCTTTGAATATCTCTGATTTCAGACAAGAACACTGTTCACAGGTACTGTTCACGGTTACTGTTCACGTGATTTTTCGCCAATCAATCCAAAGTAGGATCACACTCACGGAGGTCCACACGAAGATAATCCGCAGAACCCTTGATTATTTTGCTAGAACAATCAAGGGCTTCAAAAATCAAGAAAGAAGAACAAGAAAAGTTTTCTTCTTGAGAGAAAGAGATAGGGTGGCCAAGGTTTTAATTGAATGAATAATTCTATTTGTTTTAATTTTAAGTTGCACTTATATAGTGCAACAATTAAAACTCTGCTCCACTTAGGAATAGCCATGGGCTCCAACCCTAGTTCACCCTTGCAACCAAACACACATTTTATGGTATTTTAATTAATTAATTATTATTATTATTAAAATAAATTAATATATAATAATATATTAACATTTAATTAATAATAATAATTCATTTAAATATATACAGAGATATATTTAAATATAATCTCACTAATTTAATTTTAATATTAAAATTAAATACAGGCAACAACCTCAGCAAATTTAATTACACTGTGAAATTACCAAAATACCCTTTCGCCCTAAAAGATGAAAATACCCTTCTCACAAATTGATTCTTGAATTATCTTCTAATTATGTGACTCTTATGCTCATCATCATATCGGCAGTGTGTAGTATCGCGATTAACACCAATTAATCGTCTCACTACACACAGACCAAGATCGGCCCCTAGCAAGGCATCATGGCCACCCGATAGATTCGGATTCAACGAAACCACAGCGTGTCAACGGTTTGGTTACCGTACAATCAAATCTATTCATCAACTGTTATCTCATCAAGACTAAGGTATAGAAATAGTGTCAACCTCATATATCCTTGACATGTTTGTATTCAGTTACTGGACCAATGACAAGAATATTAAATTGGATTGAGCATCAACTCAATCCCACTATGGCTACAAATTTAGTGTCATTGCCATTTACTGAATTACCCAGTGAGATAACTTCTCCCGTACCCAAGAGTGATGAATCCTTTGTCGATCCACCATAGTCTCGATACACTTCTCAATGTAGCCAATCACTACCGTATTGATAGCTTTGAATAGAAATACGTTGGGCTAGTGTCAAACTACACCAGTTGGTGCACAAGGCGCTCCTGTGATCTCAAGTCTAAGGATCACATGCACCACCTTCCATTAGGGGATTTATTTCATAGACATTGGGGCTACCATCCATATGGAAGCCTCTGGTGGGTCTATCCAGTGAACTTGCCTCTAGCAAGCACCCATGCGTTGCACCAGGTTGTCGGCAAACAACCTTGGCAAGTGAGATCAGTCACTACCTTTCGACAAGGTCATTCAACACTATGATAGCATCACCATATTATCTATGTCCTTGGTCAGAATAATATTCGGGCTACGGACATTTCTAGAATGGCCACCATATGTGATCATAGGGTTCTCACTATCAAGATTTGAAACACTTGATACCCTCATCACGGTTCTACCATCCTAAGGACATATATCATTATATACACGATATAGAAGAATATGCCTTTTATTGATAAATAAACATTTAACAGAGTCAATTTTACAATAATTGATTGGCTTTAGGGCACTTGCTCTGACAATCTCCCACTTGCATTATTGCCAATCATTCATGTATTTAATACCGAATGACCTTAAGTGTTTTTCATGTTTTTGTTGTGACAGGGACTTCGTCAGTGGATCGACAAGATTGTCATCGGTATGCACTTTACTAATCTATACATCTTTCCTCTCAACCATTTCTCTGATGAGATGAAAATGTCTGAGTATGTGTTTGGACTTCCGGTGGGACCATGGTTCCTTTGCTTGAGCAAATGCTCTATTGTTGTCACAATAGACATCTATCAGATCAACAATCGTGGAAACCACAGCAAGTTCGGTGATGAAGTTCTTAATCTAGATTGCCTCCTTGGCCACATCGGATAATGCAATGTACTCAGCCTCCATTGTAGAGTCTACTACAGTGCTTTGCTTGGAGCTCTTCCAGCTCAGTGCACCCTCATTGAGACAAAATACAAACTCTAATTATGATCGATAATCATCTTTATCCATTTGGAAACTAGCATCACTGTATCCTCTTACAGTAAACTCATCTTCCCCTCCATAAACCAAGAACATGTTTGTAGTCCTCTTCAGGTACTTAATGATGTTCTTGATAGCTATCTAGTGACGCTCACCTAGATCCGATTGATATCTACTACAAGTACTTAACACACATGAGACATCAATTCAAATACATAACATGGCATACATGATGGATCCAATTGCTGACGCATATGGGATCCTCTTCAATCTATCTCTCTCATTGTGTGTTTTAGGACACATATCTTTAGAGAGATAGACACCATGTGACATCGGAAGAAATCCCTTCTTGGATTCTTCCATATTGAATCTCTTCAATACCTTGTCAATGTATGTACTCTAACTTAGGCCTCTTGATAGATCTTTATTCCGAGGATGTAGGTTGTTTCTCCTAAGTCTTTCATGGAGAAGCACTAGGATAACCAAGTCTTTACCGATTGCAAGTTTGGTATATCATTCCTTATCAGAAGTATGTCATCGATATACAACACTAGGAATGCCACTGCACTGCCACTCACTTTCTTATAAACACAGGGCTCATCTTCATTCTTGATAAAACTGAATTCCTTTACGGCTTCATCAAAATGAATGTTCCAGCTCCTTGAAACTTGCTTGAGTCCATAAATGGATCTCTGCAACTTGCATACGTTCTCAGCTTTCCCATCAAGAATGAAACCATCGGGTTGTGTCATATACGTATCCTCTTCAAGGTTTCCGTTCAGGAAAGCCGTTTTGACATCCATTTGCCAAATCTTATAATCATGATATGCAGCAATCATAAGCATAATCCGAATGGATTTAATCACGGAAACCAGTGAAAAAGTTTCCTCATAGTCAATACCATGAATTTGTTTGAAACCTTTGGCAACCAGTCGTGTTTTATAAGTGTGCACCTTGCCATCCATGTCAGTCTTCTTCTTGAAAACCCATTTACACCCTATGGCTTTTACCCCTTCAGGTGGTTCCACCAGAGACCATACTTGGTTCTGGTACATGGAGTCCATCTTAGATTTCATGGCTTCAAGCCATTTAACGGAATCTGGATCTGATATAGCGTCTTCGTAGGTTCTGGGTTCATTGTCTTTGTAGACTAGTACGTCACGATGTTGAGTCACGAGATAATCGTATCTCTTTGGCTTATGGCTTACTCTCCTGATCTACATAGCTCCTATGCCACTTGAGGTGGTTCACTTCATTCCTGAATTCTTTGAACTTATCAAAGAGTTCATATTTATGTCTCATGAGGTAGACATAACCATATCTACTGAAATATTCAGTAAATGTGATGAAGTAGGAATATCCACCTCTGGCTTCAACTGTTAATGGACCACATACATCACTTTGGATGATGCCTAACAGTTCAGTAGCCCTTTCACTTTGTCCTGTGAAAGGCAACTTGGTCTTCTTGCCTAAAAGGCATGATTCGCATACCTCAAATGAATGGAAGTCAAAAGGGTCCAAAAATCCACCCCTTTGAAGTTTTGCAATGCAGGTCTGATTAACATGACCCGATCATTAATGCCAGAGGTATGTATGGTTTTGTTCGCTATGTTTAGCTTTCTTAGTTTCAACATTGAGAATATCCTTATTGTTCAAATCAAGAACATATAATATGTTATATAACCTTGCAATTCCAAATAGAACACCATTCAAACTAAAGGACAACAATCCATTAGAAATCTCAAAACGATATCCTATATTATCCAAAGCAAATATTGAAATAACGTTTCTAGAAATTGCATGTACAAAATAACAGTCTTTGAGTTCTAATAATAAGCCCAAAGGCAAAGATAAACAATAAGTCCCTACAGCTAATGCAGCCACATGTGCTCAATTTCCAACTCGTAGGTCCACTTCTCCCTTGGCGAGCAATCTACTCTGCCTTAGAGCCTGCACATAAGTACAAATGTGAGTACCACATCCTGTGTCAATGACCCAAGATGTTGAAGGAGAGAAGTTAATCTCAATCATAAACATACCTGAAGTCGAAGCATCTGACTTCTTCATGTTTGTGAGGAAAGCCTTGCAATGCTTCCTCCAGTGGCTAGGCTTGCCACAATAGAAGCAGACTACCTTCCCACCTTTCCTAACACCACCCACAAGCGTGAGACCATCCTGTCCTTTAGGCTTGGGCTTGGGATTGGCCTTGGAATTTCCCTTGCCCTTACCCTTTCCTTTATTGGCAACTACCAATAAAATAGGCTTGGACTTCTTCAAGTCTTGCTCTGCAGTCCTTAGCATGTTCAAAATCTCCAACAAGGTTTTCACCATATCGTTCATATTAAAGTTCATTATGAACGGTGCATAAGAGTTAGGCATGAATTGGAAAATTAAATCCACTTGTAATTCTGCATCTAACTCAAACCCCAAAGTCTCAAGCCTCTCCATGTGCTCGATCATTTTGAGCACATGAGGGCCAACTTGGGCTCTCTTAGTCAGGCGACTTCCAAACAGTGCTTTTAACACCTTGTACCTCTAATGTCGAGCATTCCCTTCGTAAAGCTCCTTGAGGTGTAGAATAATGGCAGCAGCATCCATATTATCATGCTGCTTTTGCAGCACTGGTGTTATCGATGCTAACATCAAGCATTGAACGCCATCAACATCATCAAGGAACTTTTGATAAGTGTCATTTACTTCCTAAGTGGCATCAGGATCAAGCTCAACCATGTATGGCTTATCAAGGATATACAATTTCTTTTCAGACTTAAGTATAATTTGAAGATTATGATACCAGTCCGAGAAATTGGATCCATCCAACCTATTTTCTTTCTTGATTATCGGTCGCAGGTTCATAATGCTCATTTTTAAGTGGATCTACAATTCAGAAAAGTAAAGTCAATATAATGTTTATTATTTCTTAATATGGTCTTTTATTAAAAAACACTCCCACTATTTTCCTCAAGCCAATAGCCCTCACTATTAACTCAGGAAAACTCGTTGGCTTCCCTAGTGGACTGAGATCCCATCTGGCTCATTTCAAACCTTCATTGTGGTGAACAAGCCAAAATGGGTTGATTATGTAGGCCAACAAACTTAATTCACACCAGTTGATGGCTCCCACTACAAACCTCAAATGTGAAGTAAGCCAACAAGCCAATCACACAATCCAACGGCCTAGCCGTTGTCCTCAAGTGTGATCCCCAGTATCAGTAGAGTGGACACTACATGTTGCCACGTACACTCAACATATGTACTTCTTTATTATGCCTATGATGTGTTTATCAACCTTCGCTATGGCGAACAAGCAAAACTATCATTTTAAGTTGACCCATCATCATTAAGGAAAACTCCAATGAATTTTAACCTCCCATTAGTAGAAGTGTACCCTTCATTGTGGCGAACAAGGTTCTAACAAATAGTGGTTTGATTAAAACCATGGTGATGGAAGGCATACGTGACTTAATATATCTTATTTGAGGGTTTTTATTTAATGTCTCACCAGATTACTATCTTTGTTAGAATGACATTGTTTGGCATGTTATTAAACATTCAACCTTAGCATGCATTCTAAACAAAAAATTAAACGTGCCGATACATGTCCCACTAAAACTGATTTCCTCGAGCCTAGAGGAATCTATGGGTCAACCTAGGGTTTAAAAATAAATCTTGGATCTTCAAGTTATTCCTCTTCATAGCTCCTTCGTTTCTTCTTCACGATCATTACAAATAATTTTATAATAAAAAACCTATTCTAATTTACATCAATAAAATAGAAATCTCGCGTTACATACGAGAGGAGTGAGATGAGGAGAAGAAATACGTGGAGATTTAAGAGAGAGAGGCAGGACACGCAGGTCCTATTTGTTTATAAAAAATTACAAACAAACCCAACAAACAATAAACAATAGGTCTAAGGCTCATGTACCGAGCATCATGATATTATCAAACAAGAACATTGCATACATCATTAAAAAACAATCAATTTTTGAATTGGGTGGGCTGAATTATCAAGTTACCACCTTAAACATGCAAAATAAATATTGGCTTTAAAGGTTCAAAAAATTGCAATTTAGCCCCTATGCAAAAAACAGAAAGCAAAAACGGAACAATAGGTTTCTTGTCACGACGAAGAAATTCTTCGCCCCGGCGAAGTTCATGCACACATGGTCACTGCGGTGAAGTTTTATTTTGCCACAGCGACCGTGAACACAAATCATTCTAGAGAGTTTTATGTTGCAGTGAAGTTTTATTTCGTTGCGACTAGATCTACTTTTCCGGAATTTCGCCATAGCGAAGGTTTATTTTGCCGTGGCTAGATTCACTTTTTGCATCTCACCACGGCGAAGTGTTATTTCACAGCGGCTAACGCTGTAAAACAGTGAATTAGGCATAGTAATGTCTTTTGTAATTTTTCACACAATGACACAAATCCAAATCAAATCGAATGCTTAAACATTCGACCAGGATACCAACCAACCAATACACATTCAATCAACACATTATTTAATCTATTGATTACTTAAGACATTCAACATACATCATTTTTCCAGATTTAAAAACACTTCAAATCATGCAATAACATGTTATCAAACAAATATACATGTTATCAAACATCAATTAAACAATATAATCTAATACCCGAGGCTCTGATGCAACTATAAGTAATTGATCTACCATACACAATGGAAAACAAAAATCAATTGGTAAATCAATTACCTTTCTTTGCCTAGATCCGAGTATAGATTATACCGTTTACATGTTTATAAACAAAAATCTGTATAAAGTAAATCCATTCAAGGATTAGAATACTTACGTATGTTTGGAGGCTCCTTCGAATATCTCTGATTTCGAACAAAAACACTGTTTCAATTAAAACTCTATAGTGAAACAATTAAAACTCTATTCCACTAAGGAATAGCCATGGGCTCCAACCCTAGTTCACCCTTGCAACCAAACACACCCTTTATGGTATTTTAATTAATTAATTATTATTATAATTAAAATCAATTAATATATATAATAATATATTAACATTTAATTAATAATAATAATTCATTTAAATATATACAGAGATATACTTAAATATAATCTCACTAATTCAATTTTAATATTAAAATTAAATACAGGCAACAACCTCAGCAAATATAATTGCACTATGAAATTACCAAATACCCTTTCATCCTAAAAGATGAAAATACCCTTCTCACAAATTGATTCTTAAATTATCTTCTAACAGTGTGACCCATAGGCTCGTCATCATATCGGCAATGTGTAGTATCACGATTAACACCAATTAATCGTCTCACTACACACAGACCAAGATTGACCCCTAGCAAGGCATCATGGCCACCTGATAGATTCGGATTCAGCGAAACCGCAATGTGTCAACGGTTTGATTACCGTGTAATCAAATCCTTTCATCAATTGTTATCTCATCGAGACTAAGGTATAGAAATGGTGTCAACCTCAGATATCCTCGACATGTTTGTATTCAGTTATTGGACCAATGACAGGAATATTAAATTGAATTGAGCATCAACTCAATCCCACTGTGGCCACAGATTTAGTGTCATTGCCATTTACTGAATTACCCAGTGAGATAACTTCTCTCGTACCCAAGAGTGATGAATCCTTTTTCTATCCACCATAGTCTCGATACACTTCTTAATGTAGTCAATCACTACTGTATTGATAGCTCTTAATAGAACTACGTTGGGCTAGTGTCAAACTGCACAATTGGTGCACAAGGCGCTCTGGTGATCTAAAGTCTAAGGATTGCATGCACCATCATTCATTAGAGGATTTATTCCATAGACACTGGGGTTACCATCCATATGGAATCCTCTGGTGGGTCTATCCAGTGAACTTGTCTCTAGCAAGCACCCATGCGTTGCACCAGGTTGTTAGTAAACAACCTTGACAAGTGAGATCAGTCACTGCCTTTCGACAGGGTCATCCAACACTATGATAGTCTTACCGTATTATCTATGTCCTTGGTCAGAATAATATTGGGGCTACGGACGTTTCTAGAATTGTCACCATATGTGATCATAAGGTTCTCACTATCAAGATTTGAAACACTTGATACCCTCGTCATGGTTCTACCATCCTAAGGACATATATTATTATATACATGATATAGAAGAATATGTCTTTTATTGATAAATAAACATTTATTACAGAGTCAATTTTACAATAATTGATTAGCTCTAGGGCACATACTCTAACAGTGATTATCAATATTATAACTTTGCCTCCTTTATATAGGTCCAAAATCCTAATCTCATTCCTATTTTCACTTGATGTAGTATTGCTAATTATCCTATTCCTACTAAATATGAGATTGCTAGTTATTCCATTTCTACTCGATATGGAATTGTTAATTATCTCATTCCTATTTCAACTACGAGTGTGATTGCTTACAAGTCTATTTCTAACAATGATTTTTTTTTTTAACTCAATTATTATCTGCTAATATTTGTTTTTCTTTTTATAATGTTTTTTTTTTCTAATAATTTTACATAATGCAACTTCATTTTCCCTTAAACTCGTTTATTATGTACTTTCGTACCATTGATATATGCAAATAAGGATTATTATCATTATATGGACATATTTTTTTTAAATTCCACCAAAAAAAAATTATTTTATCAATGAGAGGACATTTAACGGGAAAATATAGTTAGATTAAACTAACTTATGATAAAATTGACATAAATACCAGTAATAATTATTTTTCAGTTTTTTTTAATTTAATTTTCCAACTGTTTGATTCTATACTTTTCTTATTTCTTAAGTTAATTTCTTATTTTTGAGATTATTTTATTTTATAGTAATGTTTCAAACTTTTCGTAATTTTTATTCCAAAATTTTCAGATTTTTTTATATTAATTTTTTTTTTTTTGGTAATTTTTAAGTTATTTTTTTATTTCAAATTTTCCTTTTTCCAAAAAGTTTCCAAGTTATTATATACTTTTTCATTTTTTAATTAATTTAAAAAGATTTTAGATTTTTTTTTTTTTTTTTTTTTATGTTACATTCCCAAATTTCAGAACTTTATTTTAATTTTTTTTACTTTTCAAGTTTTTTTTTTTTCTTTTTTTAGAAAGAAATTTTTAAGTTATTTTATTATTTTTAACATTTTTTTAGACTTTTTAAGTTTTATATTTAAAGTTAAAATTGAAAAAACAAAATATATTTTAGCATAGTTAAGTGTAACAGTGTCTAACTTTTAAGTGTCCTCTGATTGATTTCAAAAGAAAAGAAAAGAAAAGAAAAGAAAACTTATGTCAATTTTTGTTGATTTTTTTTTTTTTTTAATGTTAATAACGCCATACAAATAAATTAGAAAAAGACTTTAGATTATGAGCAATTATTATTTATAATAGAATCTAGCTTCGGAGGACCTTACATCAATAATACTCTCTGTCTTTCTTTCTTATAAATTTGATTTATTTGAGAATTTTAGAAACTATGGGTGTATATTTATTTCTTGTTTTTTTATGGAACAAAAACGTGTTTTCAATATATTTAACTGAAAAAATTATTTAAAAATGCGAAAAATGAAAATGTGTTTCAACATTTTTGTTTAGTGATCACATTTGAAAGTTGTAGATGGTAAAAATTTACGATTATGAAGAAGTGCTGATCTTGTAAGGTTGAGGCCACTAACGATCCACCGGTGTGATGTCTGTCACAGGCACTTCGACGCTCAAGTTAGTAAAGCTGAAAGAGACTATTTAGTGAGGGCTAAGGGAAGGAAGGGTTTACTGAAGTCTGACCGGAGACTAGAGCTATGGCAAAGGTGTATAGTTCTTAGAGTAATAACTTAGGAGCTAGTAGATGATATTCAATATTGAATGCTTTATGAGAGGCAGGACCTCTCTTTTTATAATGGTCATAGGATCTTCAAATCCTAGTAGGACTCTGAATCCATAATGGTAGAGTTCTAGTAAATAGGAAGACCCTCATTTACTTGGATTGGGAGTCTTAATTCACATAAAATACAAGATCTTGGGTGAATTAAAATAAAAACTAAATAGGAAGTAAATGTATCAGGGTTTGAGTAACACTCTTGGACCCTTAGTGGATATCATGAGCCAACGGGCCAAGGCCTAGACGGGCTAATGTTGAGGCACAATCGAAGTGGCCCAATCTGAGTGGCTCAATCTGGAGAGAAGCTAGATTGGTGTCATGTCTCTAGCTTATGACATGAACCTCGACGTAGGCTCAACTAGAATTGGACCATGACCTTGGGCCACATAATAGATGTTTCATGTTTGGGCTGATGAGGCCCAAAACAAATTTTAGCCCATACAAAAGTGAATTTATATTGTAACCAAATCTCAAAGGAGATGAATGAAATTTATCACCAAAAGAAGCAAAAAATACAATCCCAAAACCATACACAAATAAAAATGGGCTTTCTTCTTTGGATAAATATTACATATAAAATTACACAGTAGCTAAAATGTTCATCAAGGAACAAATGCTTCCAGAGCTGAAGCTGCATTGGCTCTAGAAATCCTCTCTTCGATAAGGAAATGCTTCCCTATCGTTTTAGGACTTCCTTGCCCTCAACTCTTTGCTGCTGCTGCCGCCGATTTTTTTTTTTTTTTTTTTTTTTTTTTTTGGCTTACATCATTGATGCTGTGGAGGCAATGTGAATCCAACTTGTAGAAATTCTTGATTTTGGAGGTCTTCCTCGCTCTCCATGCTTTGGCTGCTCCTATTGTGACTCAGATGACCTATGACCAATGATCCAACCAAATTGGTATCCACATTCGTCTTCAATTTGGGAGGTCGACCTCTGCCTCGAGACTTTGGTTGCTCTCCATGCTACTGCAGCTTTAAGGGAAAGGGTTCTCTTGTTTTCTGCTTAATTTCAGACTGGGAAGGGCCTTGGCCTCGAGGATGTAATTGTGTAATGCCCGCGAGGTACGTAGTTAAGATTTTCTGTATTGCTTAAATGTTCATGATTCAGCTTAATTGAGTTTGTTTATTGTTAATAATATTTAGTTGGCCTGGTTGAGTGGATATTGTGAGTTGGTTGAGTGGTTGCCCTGAAATTTGTAAAACCTTGGCGAAGTTTCGCTGTACAAACTTCGGGGCGAAGAAGAAGCTTCGCCGCGTGGTGATCAGCCCTGAATTACGGTGTAGGTTCTGTAATTTTCTGCTGGGGCGAAGAAAAGATTCTTCGTCGCGGCGGAGGGCTTAATAAAATGTGTATTGAGTTTCTAGAAAATTCTTCCTTTGGGCACAATGACCATTCTACCCCTAATTAGCAGGAAAAGTGGGGAGTGAATGTAAGTAAATTTCATGGAGAATAGGTTAGTGGGGGGGTGTGAGTGAAATAAATGAAAGGATATAGATGGAATTTCTAAGGAAGAGCAAGGGCAAAGTTGGGAAGTGATGGTATCTTATGAGCTAAAAAGGGTTAAGTGAACTAAACCTCCATTTCATTCACCACGCCATAATCATTCTCTAACTTCTCTAAGTTTCCTTTCAATTTTCCAAGAGTCTAAGGAGTTTAGGGAGCTTTGGGGTAATTTTAGTAGAGTTTGAATCTAAAGCATCCTAAGGTAAGGATTCTGCTTTGGATGTGAGTTTGTCATAGTTATATTGAAGTCTTATATGGTTGTTATTGTTCTTGTTGTTGTTTTGAGTTGTTGTAGAGAAAAGACAAGACAACAAGGGAAAGAAAAGTACTAGAGAAGTCACTTTTTCACAAGGTAAGTAAATCCAACTCAAGTGGAGATTTTAAGAACTCTTTTGAGTAGAGATTTATGTATGTATGTGTATATCTTATGTTCATTGAGAAATTGAGATGAGATGAGATGAGATTATAGTTATTAATGAGTATTGAATGTATTGGAATATGAGAAGTGTTGAGATTTTATGGTGTTGAGTTGAGTTTGATTGAAGTTGAAGGGAGTTTGAGTAAACCCTATAGAAGTGTTTGTTTTATTGATAGGAAATTAGAGTTTATGAGAGCGTTTTCTCCCATATTGGGAAGGTTCAAGAGAAGAGAAGAGTTATTGTTCACTTAGAGTTTTATATGCACATGAGTTGCATGATGAAATGCTCAAGAGAAGCATGAGTAAGAGTAGAAAGCCTTAATTATTACTACATAGCATAATTGCATTTTATTAGTGCATTAATGAGTATGAGTCATCCATATGCATTAATTATGCATTAGAGAAAGAGTAGAAAAAGAATAGAGAATTTTGAGTGTGAGCTTTAGTAAAGAGAAAGAGAGATTGAGCACTAGAGAATAAAAGAGAGAAGAGAGCATAGAGTAAGTTGTGTGATGGGGAACCCGTGAGTAATGGATAGAGTATTCCCGCATGTACGCCGCATTGAGAGAGCAGCATGAGTATGAGAGAGAGAAGTGGTGTAGCCCGTGAGAGTGCATGCGGATGAGGGCTATACCCGAGAGTACCCGAGAGAGAGAGATTATACACTCACATGGCCAAGGGTTCCGAATCCATGCATAACCAAGTTGGATCGGCTAGAATGAGTAGAAGTCACGTAGAGTGGGACCAAGTCCCGACCGTGCCTCGGTAAGATGAGGTCGTGACTTACTAAAGAAAGTTAGCAGAAAAGAGTTATGAGAAAGAGAAAACATAGAGAAGTATAAGAGAAAGATTAAATGAGAATTGTAAGGAAAGAATTAGAGAGAGTTACTGGCTTAGATGAGTAGAGGATTTACTTACTGAGCATTGTTTTAGTGCTCACCCCGTTGTTTCCTATGTTTTGCAGGATCTAGGTGAGGACACGGTCGGATGGGCATCGGCAAGCGAAGGGAAATGGCTACACTGTCCACCATGTTTTTTATCACTTTTGTACATGATACAATTTTTGTGTAAAGAATATCTATATACATAAATATGTTTAATGAAAGAAAATTTTGGGCCCAACTATTTATGTTATTTTCCATGTGTTTTCATTATGTATGTTTTATGAGTATATGAGTAGAAAGAGGCTATTACATTTTTGGTATGAAAGCCGAGATTTTGGAATATGACAGTGTACCATTCTCGTCGCTACGATGTCTGAGAGCCGACTGTGTAAGTTAATTCTTTCCTTCCGTACAATAAGTGTTTTCTTATATTGATCAAGTATGGTTGTTTTGTAGATGAGGCGTAGTAACAGAAGGAAGGGTAAGAGTGTGATGAACGAGGGAGAATCCTCTAACCCACCAGAACGAACTCCCCCTACCCTTGATGAGACGATGATTCGAACCATTGTACAGCAGGTATTAGCGGAGAGTCAGGGGAAAGTTGTTCAGGGGAGAACCGAGACCCCCAGTAGAGTACTGCCCACAAGACAAGAGCGAGAAGGGTTGGTACCTCAGACAGCACAGACTCAGGTTGATCCGATTCAGGGGCTTGCAAACCAGCACCAGCCACCAACGTTTAGGGGTACTAGGGACCAGCTAGAGGCAGAGAAGTGGTTTAAGTCCGTAGAGCGGACGGCGACACTGTTTCCCATGAATGATAGAGAAAGGATCAGATATGCCAGAGTTTTTACAGTGGCACAGGGTGAAGCCAAGGCCAATCCATCAGCTGTCACTGGTCAGTTGTTATTTCAAGCTGTTTCCTTATATGCTTTAATTGATTCTGGGGCTATCCATTCTTTTATTTCTCATGGGATGATCGAGAGATTAGGATTGAAACCTATTAGAGTGAGTCAACCTATTAAGATAGAGTTACCTGATGGGGTGAGTGTGTTTACTCAAGAGATGTTATTAGGAGAGTCCGTAGTGACTTAGGGTCGAGAATTAGCAGTTGACTTGATAGTTTTTTATATGTCCGACTTTGATGTGATATTGGGCATGGATTTCCTAGGGATGTATGGAGTAGAAATTAATTGTCGGAAGAAGAAAGCGAGATTTAATCTCGATAGTGGAGATAAATNATGTGTCAACAGGTAAAAGCAGAATACCAAATGCCGTCAGGGTTACTTCAACCACTTAGTATCCCAGAATGGAAATGGGAGAGCATTTCGATGGATTTTATCACAGGTCTCCCTAGAGTACAGAGGGGATATAATTCTATATGGGTGATTGTGGATAGATTAACTAAGTCCGCCCATTTCCTTCCAGTAAAGGAGAGTACCACCTCGGATCAGTTGGCTCAAAAATATGTGAAGGAGATAGTCAGGTTACATGGTGTGCCCAAGATTATAGTGTTAGACAGAGATTCGAGATTTGTCTCAGCTTTCTGGACTAGTTTACAGAGAAATTTGGGTACCTGTTTGGCATTCAGTACTGCCTATCATCCTTAGATGGATGGCCAAATAGAGAGAACAAATTAGGTGCTTGAGGATACGTTGAGAGCCTTCTGTATGGATTATAGAATGTCATGGCACGAAATGTTACCTTTGGTAGAGTTTGCCTATTATAATAGTTACCAGTCTACAATTAAGATGGCGCCTTACGAGGCTTTGTATGGTAGACGATGTAGGTCTCCACTACATTGGGATGAGATAGGTGAAAAAGATGAGTTGAGTACCGCTCTTGGGCCAGAGATGACTTAGAAAATGATAGAGGATGTAAGATTAATCAGAAAAAGAATGAAACAAGCCCAAGATCGACAGAAAAGTTATGCCGATTTGAAGAGGAAAGCGGTAGAATTTCAAGTAGGTGATAAAGTGTTTCTGAGAGTTTCCCCTTACAAGCGAGTGATGCATTTCAGGAACAAAGGGAAGTTAGCACCGAGATTCATAGGTCTATTTGAGATATTGCAACAAGTAGGAAAGGTTGCCTACAGATTGGCATTGCTACCTAGTATGGACAAGGTGCATGATGTTTTCCATGTCTCGATGCTACGGAAGTATGGAAGTGATCCCTCCCATATTCTAAATGTAGAGGACATTGAGTTAGCAGAGAACCTCGTGTATGAAGAACGTCCAGTACAGATTCTAGATCGAAGGATTAAAGAGCTCCAGAACAAGAGTATTCCGCTAGTGAAGGTCCTTTGGAGGAATCACAAGATAGAAGAAGCGACATGGGAGGTAGAACGAGACATGCAGAATCGCTTCCCGGAGTTATTCTTGTGAATTTCGGGGACGAAATTCTTTTAAGGGGGGAGAATTATAACGCCCTGCTTAAGGTACGTAGTTAAGATTTGCTATATTACTTAAATGTTCATTGATTCAGCTTTAATTGAGTTGGTTTAGTGGTAATAATATTTAGTTGGCCCTTGGTTGAATGAATATTGTGAGTTGGTTGAGTGGTTGCCCTGGAATTTGTAAAACTTGGCAAAGTTTTTGTGTTATAGACTTCGCTGGGGCGAAGAAGAAGCTTCCGCGGCGATGAGGCCCTGCAACCTACAGTGTAGGTTCTGTAATTTTTCGCTCTTTCTTCGCCGCAGCGAAAGGCTTGACAAAAAGTGTATTGAGTTTCTAGAGAATTCTTCCTTTGAGGCACAATGACCATTCTACCCCTAATTAGTAGGAAAAGTAGGGAGTAAAATGTAAGGAAATTTCATGGAAAATAGGTTAGTGTGGGTGTGTGAGTGAAATGAATCAAAGGGTATAGANTTGCTGTATTGCTTAAATGTTCATTGATTCAGCTTTAATTGAGTTTGTTTATTGTTAATAATATTTAGTTGGCCTTGGTTGAGTGGATATTGTGAGTTGGTTGAGTGGTTGCCCTGAAATTTGTAAAACCTTGGCAAAGTTTCTGTGTTACAGACTTCGCCGAGGCGAAGAAGAAGCTTCGCCGTAGTGATGAAGCCCTGTAACTTACGGTTTAGGTTCTGTAATTTTTTGCCGAGGCGAAGAAAGATTCTTCACCGCGGCCAAGGGCTTAATAAAATGTGTATTGAGTTTCTAGAGAATTCTTCCTTTGGGGCACAATGACCATTCTACCCCTAATTAGCAGGAAAAGTGGGGAGTAAAATGTAAGTAAATTTCATGGAGAATAGGTTAGTGTGGGGGTGTGAGTGAAATAAATGAAAGGATATAGATGGAATTTCTAAGGAAGAGCAAGGGCAAAGTTGGGAAGTGATGGTATCTTATGAGCTAAAAAGGGTTAAGTGAACTAAACCCTCCATTTCATTCATTTCCATCGCCATAATCATTCTCTAACTTCTCTCAAGTTTCCTTTCAATTTTCCAAGAGTTCTAAGGAGTTTTAGGGAGCTTTTGGGGTAATTTTAGTAGAGTTTGAATCTAAAGCATCCTAAGGTAAGGATTCTTGCTTTGGATGTGAGTTTGCTTATAGTTATATTGAAGTCTTATATCGTTGTTATTGTTCTTGTTGTTGTTTTGAGTTGTTGTAGAGATAAGACAAGACAACAAGGGAAAGGAAAAGTACTAAAGAAGTCACTTTTTCACAAGGTAAGTAAATCCAATCCAAGTGGAGAGTTAAGAACTCTTTTGAGTAGAGATTTGTGTATGTATGTGTATATCTTATGTTCATTGAGAAATTGAGATGAGATGAGATGAGATTATAGTTATTAATGAGTATTGAATGTATTGGAATATGAGAAGTGTTGAGATTTTATGGTGTTGAGTTGAGTTTGATTGAAGTTGAAGGGAGTTTGAGTAAACCCTACAGAAGTGTTTGTTTTATTGATGGGAAATTAGAGTTTATGAGAGCGTTTTCTCCCATATTGGGAAGGTTCAAGACAAGAGAAGAGAAGAGTTATTGTTCACTTAGAGTTTTATATGCACATGAGTTGCATGATGAAATGCTCAAGAGAAGCATGAGTAAGAGTAGAAAGCCTTAATTATTACTACATAGCATATTTGCATTTTATTTGTGTATTAATGATTATGAGTCATCCATATGCATTAATTATGCATTAGAGAAAGAGTAGAAAAAGAATAGAGAATTTTGAGTGTGAGCTTTAGTAAAGAGAAAGAGAGATTGAGCACTAGAGAATAAAAGAGAGAAAAGAGCATAGAGTAAGTTGTGCGATGGGGAACCCGTGAGTAATGGGTAGAGTATTCCCGCATGTACGCCGCATTGAGAGAGCGGTATGAGTATGAGAGAGAGAAGTGGTGTAGCCCGTGAGAGTGCATGCAGATGAGGGTTATACCCGAGAGTACCTGAGAGAGAGAGATTATACACTCACATGGTCAAGGGTTCTGAATCCATGCATAACTGAGGTCGATCGGCTAGAATGAGTAGAAGTCACGTAGAGTGGGACCAAGTCCCGACTGTGCCTCTGGTAAGATGAGGTCGTGACTTACTAAAGAGAGTTAGCAGAAAAGAGTTATGAGAAAGAGAAAACAGAGAGAAGTATAAGAGAAAAAGTAAATGAGAATTGTAAGGAAAGAATTAGAGAGAGTTAACGGGGTTAGATGAGTAAAGGATTTACTTACTGAGCATTGTTTTAGTGCTCATCTCATTGTTTCCTATGTTTTGCAGGATCTAGGTGAGGACACGGTCGGATGGGCATCAGCAAGCGAAGGGAAATGGCTACACTGTCCACCATGTTTTTGATCACTTTTGTACATGATACAATTTTTGTGTAAAAAATATCTATATACATATATATGTTTAATGAAAGAAAATTTTGGACCCAACTATTTATGTTATTTTCCATGTGTTTTCGTTATGTATCTTTTATCAGTATATGAGTAGAGAGAGGCTATTACAAATTGTCTCTACTGCAGCTGATCCTTTGTCTGCGGTGCAGAAGTGATGGTTGAATTAACAGCTGTTTCTTTTGGCCCGGATATTAGCCGCTTTTTCTGTCCACAGCGGTTCTTTTGTTGCTCTGTTTGTTGAGTTAACCAGTGTCTTTGGTCTTCGTTCTTGCATTCTTTTAGTAGAAGGCATTGACTTTTGCTTCAACTCTGATTTCAGGGAAGCAAGGGTCAAATCATGAACAGCCTCAATAGTCACAAGAACTGGTTCACATTCAGATGGCCTTGGTCTCCTCTGTTGACGTTGCTTCTGCATCTGTTTTGCAACTGAAGTATCTGCAGCGCGTTGAGAATTAGATGGTGATAGGAACCCAATGACCTCAACCAGAATTCACATTGAAACATCGGTTGGCTCAAAAAGCCCATCCATAAGGATCTTCGCCGTTAAATATCGGTAATTCTAGCTTCTTTATTTTCCGATCCTCTCCACTGGTTTCATTGTCCCTCGTCTGTCCCTGACTGCTCCCTCTATTGTTCGTCTGATTTTCAGCCGCATCACCTTATCCTTTCCCCGACTTCCACTCTCTTCCTTTTTGTCCTTCAGTCGTATCAACTATCTCAGCTCCATGAGGTACCCTTTAATACTACCGATATCTTCCTTGATGCTCCCCATACCCTTCTCCAATCCATCAAATCCTCACTTCATTCTCGTATTCACCATAACCCAACCTCAGCTCTGATATCAATTTGATTGGAGCCCAATGACCTCAACCAAAATTCACAAAACACACAACAGAACAAAGCAACAATGACTGAATATTCTTCTGTAATTTTTTGTATTGATTGACTGTTATAAAGGAACAACCCAGTTACTAAGACAATAAGAACAGAATGAAAGAAAAGCCGAAAAAGATAACACTAGCCTTTCGAGGTGCTAGGAACCTCCCACAAGATACCACTAAAACATTCTCTACCCATTACAAACATTCCCACAATTTATGCCTCTCAATCCAGTTGTCCTAACAAACTACTCCCTTGGGATGGTACCACGTAGCCAACTCTAGTACACTTCCCCAGCTCAGCACTTGGTCTTCTTGTTTCCTTTCTTTCTCTTCACATATACTTGTGTGACAACCCTGTTAATTCTATCAATACTTCCTCCAGNAAAAATTATAGTTGACTATTCAGTCATCCAGTGGTAGTTTGTAAGATCTTACATTAAACGCACATAAAATTTTCAGATTAAAATGTCTTCTTGTGAGGCAAAAGTTTAATTAGATTGATCTGAGTTTTGTGCAAAAGCTTAATTTGGTCGTTTGAGTGGTAAATGAGGCATTAGAACTCGTGGAGACCATATGGACGGACCTAAGAAGGGGCGAGTGGGGCTGACAACCCTACTCAATTTTTTATTTATTGATTTCCTTTGTATTTGTCTTTTTTTTCTTTTTTCTAAATTGATATAATATAAGAAGATGAGTATATTATTAATTAAATATATTGTATATGTATTTTATCATTTAGAAGTCAACTAAAAGGTAAAACTTAGAAATAATAATGGGTGCGTTTGGTTCAATATTTCTACCCATATTCCGAATCTTATTTTTCAAATATTGTTTGGCACATTATTCCAGAACTATTATTATATTTTTTTAATTACTTTTAGACATCTTAAGTTTATTAATTTCGTTAAATACCCCTAGAAAAAAGTTTAAAAATTAACAAAAGCACCCCTATCAACCCATACTTGCCAGATTTTTGCAACCACCATCGGTGGTAGCCGGAATCTGTACAACGGCCTACACCACAACCATAACTGGCTGGTAGTTCACCGATCTAGTCTTTTCCGGCTAGATCCACCACAGATCTGACTGAAAAAGGCCAGATCTGGCCATCGCTAACAGCCAAAGATGAACTTCTTTGGCCTTTTTTGGCTGTCGACGGCAACATTTGGTCGTAGATGTGGCCTTTTCTGTGGATCTGGCCGAAAAAGGCCATAGCGACGCGTTACGACACAGATTCGACCGGTTTGTGTCGTAACGAAATTTTTTGACCAGATTCCGGCGATGGTGGCCGGAATCTAGCACTGCAGGTGGTAGGGGTATTTTTGTTATTTTATATATTAGGGTTTAATTAAATTAGCAAACCTAGGGGCTTTTTCATACATTTTTAAATTTTACCTCGTAATACTCTCATATCCAACTACCCAATATTATTCCTAAAATCCTATCCAAAATAATGAACCAAACGTATCCAATATTTCTTTCCCTCTCTAATATTATTTTTATGACAAATTTTATATTATTTATTTTAAATTTGTCCACTCTAATATTAATCCTAAATCCATCCCTCTTAATGAACTCTATATATAATACAAGTGGTATCAGTTAATGACTTTTTCCAATTCAAATAATAGTTTAATGATACTTTTCCACCTACAAACTTTTAAAATGTCACTTTATTACTGACATTTATATTTTTATAGTGAACATAAAACAAACTTGGTCCAGGCTATTGAAGCTTTTGAAGAGAAGATGCCAATAAGTCTTTTGATAGTTGGAATTGATCACAATTTGACTTGGGAGGGGTGTCTATGCAAACTCTAATCTCTCGATTGCCAGTGATTGGCGAGATCGACGAGAATATGGTTTGCAGGATTTTAGTGAGTGATGATTGGAGAAGAAAATTATGGTGGTAACGGGTCACAATGATGCCAGAATCAAGAACCGAATATAAATTTAGATAATAAAATAATATTTTGAAAGTATGTGGGTAAAAAAGTATCATCTATGATTTGACAATTATTTGGATGGAAAAAGCCGTTGACTCCAAGAGGTCTGTTGATGATGATCTCATATTCAATCACTCCTGGTTTTCGTTAACGTTTTTTTTTTTTTNCCTCGTCCACTTAAACAGTGGCCAATTACATTTCGAACTAAATTCTGACTGTGAAGCTGTGCAAGAATG
The DNA here is from genome assembly GCF_008641045.1 of Pistacia vera. Lineage (NCBI taxonomy): Eukaryota > Viridiplantae > Streptophyta > Magnoliopsida > Sapindales > Anacardiaceae > Pistacia > Pistacia vera. The sequence goes on along the minus strand of NW_022196742.1, from coordinate 32,571 downwards.
CTGGATCTTCCCTTGCCAAGACCAAGTATTCCATCCAAGGGATGATTAAATGGACCTGGAAGTTGATCATATCCGCAACTGTATACAAAAAATAAGGATAAAAAATATAGAATAAGATAGCCATGATTTCTGCTTGCCTATATTGCATCTGAAGGACAACAGTAAAACAAAGGCTACCCTGCCGCCTTTTTGGGAGTTTAAAAGAGTTATTTCAGTGGTGAACGACAAAGTTTTCTTCCCATCTGATAGGTAAGAAATCAGGCTACCTAGATAGGCGAATTAAGTCCTTTTAACAATTAGAAAACCGTTGGTCATCAACCCCAACAGCAACATGATTTACAAAAGATCCACACAAGTTATAGTGACAGCATAAAAGGTTTACTACGAAAGTTCTATTCAAAGGTATATAATTCCATGCACTTGCCCAAAAAAATACCATGATTTTGAGATTGTTAAGCTGCCACTAAATTCAGAATTTTAAATTGATAGACAAATGCCCAATAGTAATATTTTAGCACGAACACATCTCCTTATGATAAGGCACATAGATTACAGACAATAAAATACAATCATAGTCACAAATACCAATTCATTATAATTGAAGATGCAATGGACGATCAAACAGGAGACCACTTTGTCAACTTGGCTCTTAAACAGTATTAAATTACTATTAGACCAAAGAACTTAGATAAGAGTTCAACAATATGATCTGAGTTCTAACAAAGAAAATTTAGACAATCAAAGTTACCAACCCGAGAGCTAGACGGGGATTAATTCTGACTCCGGTTATATAATTGAAGGCAAAAGCATCTCTGACAAGGACACCAAGAGAAGAACCACTATCTGCATACTGAACCTCATAGTCGCATTGCCCTGGATCTGGACATTTGTGGTCACCTGGTGCATGTAAGGATGCACAGATTGGGTCCTTACAGACCACAAGATCATTGTTGGGTTTGTAATAAGGATGAGGTGCCTACAAAGAGTTGGTTAAGAAAAATTATGACATGGTCTCCAATTATCTACTTCTAATACAAGCTTCAATGATGATATAACACAGCATTCAATATAAAATGGCTCCTGGAACTCATCTAGATTGATAAAAAGTTGCCATATTGAAGCAAGTACCTCAGTGCAATGCACACAGGGTGCATCACATTGGAGCCATGTGAGATCACTTCCAGTGTCAATATCAAGAAAGTAAGGCTTTGCTGGCTGTCCCATGTAAAGGGTGACATTATAGTACCTGCAAAAATAAAAAACCCTCTTTGATATCATCAACATCAATACATTGCTAAATTCAAGAAAACTCTATGTTTCAAAATGACATACCCTGTAGGATACACATTCCCATGAACTGGGAACAAAAGGGAAGACCCAACTCTATTGATCAATGATGAGGACGTTGGTGAAGCTGAACAGAACTTCAAAACCAGAGATAAAATCAACCAAACAACCAACCCCACCTTCCCGTTTCTCATGTTTGAGTTTCTATTTCTCTTTTTCTCAGTGATTTTGTGGATGAATTTGGTTTATGATATGTGTTTGATGAAATGCGTGAATGAAACAAAATAGGAGTTTTCGTCTTGGGGTTTTGTGGTGAATAATTATACAAACAGGGGCTGGTGTTTTACTTGGAGAGTAAGGATTCATGGGTATAGCTTTGCTTGTTTAAATTAATATACGTTCCTTTTCTTTCCACTGAGTTTATAATTCATTCGTTCATTTTTCTTCAGGTCAAGGGTTGTTTATTATTCTTGGATTTTCACTCAAAACTGGAACTGGAATCTTATAAACCACTTGAACAAGTCAACTAACTTTTCTTTAATTTTTATTTCAAATTTCAACTCTTCTGAGCAAGTATTTTTAGGATTTTTTTATGGCTTTTGAGGAAACATAAATGGGAGGGAACTGGGATTCAACTTCATCTAATCGATTTAGCGAAATTAGGTGATTTTTAAGATGATAAAACTCTACTTCTAAGGTTGGGTCTACTCAAAATTTCGTATAACTCTTTCGTAAAATGAAAAAACAATTGTGACAAACATATTTTGGTGGTATTTAAGTAGTTTCCTAGAATTTTCCTACCCACTTGGGTTTGCATGTTTTAAACTTTTGGAACACATTTTCAACAAAAATATGAATGTTGTCGCAAAGTAGAAAAATTTCAAGCTTGACTTAATCTCTTTTTCATGTTCACCGACTCGTTCATTTTAAGACAACATAGATTTTTTTTTTTTTTTTTTTTTTTTTTTTTTACCGAGTTATTTGGGTTAGTTTGCATACACCTCAATTAATCTTTCGGCATTCTAAAACTGTTGGCCAGATAAGAGTCACATTGACCACTTTTCAAAAACTCATGAAACCTCCTTTTACTTTTTTACCATGAGACTACTAAGTGATAATTGATAAGATAAAAGGTCTGGGATGATAATAAGTTAATAATTAGATTATGAGCGATTGTTATTTTTAATAAAGAAAATGCTACAGCCAAAATCTAGCTCCGTGGGACCTTATATTAATAATATTCTTTCTCTCTCTTTTTTTTTTTTTTTTTTTAATTTGACTGATTTGAGAATTTTAGAAAACTATTTGTTTCCTGTTTTTTTATGGAATATTGAAAATGTTTGAAATGTGAAAAAAAAAAAGTGTTCAATATATTTGTTTGAAAACATTATTTAAAAATATGGAAAATGAAAATGCGTTCAACATTTTTATTTGAAAACACTATAAAAAGAAATGAAAATTAAAAAAAAAAATTATCTCTTATACACCCGTAAAAAATCTTCAAATTACAACTTATTTTGCTTCTCGAAAAGATTTCAATAGTTTTCCGTTTATAATTTTGTGTTGTAGATCTTAATTTGGATAAAAATCTATATTTTAAGAGAGAAAAAAGAATAAATAAAAAGAGAACAAAAATATATTAATTGTTTATATGAAACATATGGGCTCAATTATGAAAATCAAATTCTCAAAAAGGTTATGGTAAATCCAAAACATAAACGGGCTATATTCTTCATAATACACTAAAAGTAACTTGACAAAATCTCAAATTTATCATCAAAAGAAAAACCATACACAAATAAAAATGGATAACTATCACATACAAAAATTATACACACTAGCTAACACGTTCATCAAGAAACAAATGCTTTATTTATCTCAACCAGTGTCTTTGGTCTTGGTTCTAGCATTCTTTTAGTAGAAGGCATTGACTTTTGCTTCAACTCAGATTTCAGGGAAGCAAGAGTCAAATCATGCTCAGCCTCAATAGTCATAAGAACTGGTTCACATTCGGATGGCCTTGTTCCCCTCTGTTGATGTTGCTTCTGCATCTGTTTTGTAACTAAGTATATGCAGCTAGTTGAGAATTTGATGGCATTTGCCACTCTGGTTGAAATTGGTGCTCCACTGCTGTAAGACTTCCCTCAATTGAATTTTCTGGTCGTTGCTAGTGTCCAATCATCAATATTATTGTTAGTAACTACGGTGTTAGAGACATCTTTGCTAATAAATAATGAATTGGCTACGAAAGTAATAGAAGCTAGCACTATTGCTACCTTGTATTCAAGTCCTTTAGCTTCATTACTAAAAGTAGTTTGATGCTGATGCTCGAGGCTAAGCTCCTGTAACATTGAGACAACTTGTAACTGGTCGAGATTTCGGTGGCTTTTCTGGGCTACCACGTTTTGATTTGTGATAATGCTCAACGAGTCCTACCAGATAAGATTGGCCTGCTTTTGGCTTAAAAATGTTGGCCTCCCCACTAAACTTTCTGTGTGATTCTGTAGTAGGGGAATTGTCTTCTTGTACTGTTTTTGTCCTTTCATTCGGCACCTGTTTATTTTCATTCTCGCCACATGATGAATCACAAGGCACATCCAAAAGTCGCTGTTGTGGATTAATCAGTTCCACCACTCCTTCAATCTGTATTTCTGGTAATTGGGCCTGCTTTTCACTAGCTTCTCTTTCTTGATCTCGAATTTTATTTTTCTCTTCAAGGTTCTCATTTTTCTGTTCTTCATGACACAGTTCTTCCATTACTTCTTTATCTAGTTCCTTCAAATGCTGTGCTTCAGCTACTCCAGTATGATTTTCAGCTTGATTTCTATCCTCAGCTTGGTTGTTCTCTTTTACCAATACCTCAATTGTTTTCCCTAGCACTTGAATTTGCAGTTAATTCATCTATTTTGCTGTTGTTCTGCTGCTCCTGCTTTTGATTATGTTTTTCATTCCCTTCTTTGTATTGTTCAGCTTCAACTTGTTCTTCATTCACTTTAAATTGCATTTCTTCCAACTCATCGTGTTTTTCAATCAATTCAGCATACCCTTTGTTTTCTTGTTCTCCAGTTGGTCCAATATGTCCTTCAGCTGGCTTTTGTTCTTCAAATCCTTTACATATTGTCCCATTCACTTGAGTCTTTTCCCGACTTTCTTCAATTTTTTTCTGTTTCTGTGATTCAACTCCTTTGACCTTATGCTGCTTGCCATTTTGCCTACCATTCTGAGACCTCCTCAAATGTTTCTGTTCTTTCTTCAACATATAACAAAAATGAGAACTCTCGTTTGTAAGTATACAACAGTTTCCGGAAGTACAAACAACGTCCCCTTTCTTAACAAGCTTTTGTAGGTGATGAGTCAATAGACTTGCATGAGCAAAAGGCAAATCTCCATACTCTGCCTCAATGAATTTCGATATAGTTTCCTCACTTGAACCACCGAGCTCATTCAACTCCGTGATTGCCCTTTGTATCATCTATGGAACACACAACACAAAATTGTTGACATGTGAATAATGATACGCGCCATATTTAGAAGATTGGAAATATTTGATATGGCCTAAGTATAGATAGTGTTGCTGGATTTATTCCATTCCTTTTATATGTTGATTTGTATTTATTTCTGTATATTTGACTTCCTTACATATCACTGTTACAATTAGGGATGTTCAAAAGAACCGGTTGGAACCGGAACCGGCGGGTACCCTAGGTTTGGTTCCGGTTCCTATCCAGAACCAATCGTTAATGGATAGTTTTTGGTTCCAAATTTTTGGAACCGTTACTGTGCGGTTTCGGTTCCTATAGTTTGGAACCGGAACCAGGAACCAGGAACTGAGACTAATATAAAATTAAATTAAATATTAGGGGGGTTAATAAAAACTTTTGTAGAAAAAGTAATGTGAATACATTTATATTTATATTTCATAACATTTAAAGTAAGTTGGTTTGACTTTTGAGAATTACAGTTGGTAATTTTGAATTTTGAATTTTGAATTTTGAATTTGTAATTTTATTTTTGTTAACAAGTGCCAAGTGGCCGGGGGGGGGGGGTGTATTGTAAGTTTTTAAGAGTTTTTTTTGCCATTTTAAAAACTTTTGGGGGGTCATGAAATTTTACAGGGTACCCAGAATCAGAACCGGAACCGTTGTTACAGGTTCTGGTTTTGGGTACCTGGGAACCGGAACTGTTGGTTCTGGTTCTGGTTCCGGTCGATTCCGGTTCTGGTTCCGGTTCCTTCAAAAAGTGTAGGGTACCCGGAACTGAACACCCCTAGTTACAATTATATAAATTGTACAACATTTTACATAAAAGATATACAGTAAAACCTCTCTATAGTGATACTCTACATAGTCATAAAAAATTATATTCCCAGTTTGGGATAGTTATAAATAAGAATAAACTCCACGTTGTCATAAGTTATAATTTTTCTAATTCCCGTCTTAAGGAAAGTTGCCTCCATATAGTAATAATTATCTGTATATTGCAAAAAAATATATGGTATGTTACATTAAAGGTTTAAGATGAAATAAAATATTTATCTGAAGTTGTTTGGGATAATAATTTATGCTTTAGAGTTGTTATTACATCTTTTAACTTGTGGATACATTACTCGCTAGCATTGACATTTTCTTGTTAAAGCCAAAACATTTCTAGCTTCTCAAGCATGTTTAGAGCTTCTTGACATGAAACTTTTTGTATTTCTATACTATCATCCTCATAATTATTTCCTTTCTCTTCTTGTTTAATTTTAGAAATGATTTCTTCTTTTGTTAAAGCATACATGACTTGTTACTCATATGGATGATTAAGGAAGACATTAATATTCATCTGATTAGTGTAGTGAAGTTGTCGAATTTGATCACTCAATTCTACAATGACTCTTTGATTCTCCTCATCCACTCCATTTGCAACTTGCAATTCATCGACATCGGGGGTCTTAATTTTGTAATGCTTAAAACAATTGGCAATTGTCTGTGGCTTCACATCAGTTGCCATGCAGCAATTACATTTACAATTTCATCAAGGATAGTTATCTTTGTTGGTTTCAAAACATGATCTTCTATTCGTTTCAAAAGTAAGCAATTGAAAGGCTGAATTGAAACCATAATATTATTAAAACATGAATTAAAATCCTAATATTGTACTACTAAAACATGAATTATGAAATAATAAATTTTTTTAATTACACCCTTATTAAGTTATAACCTCTTCATAGTAATAAAATTAATTAGTCCCACCATTATGACTATAGAGAGGTTTTACTGTATCAAATACAAAAAGGCATTTCTCTCTTCTTTTCTTTTCTAGCATACTCTGCAACCGAGTGTTGCTTCTCTTACCTCTTCAGAATTCTTCTAGGCATTCTTCGACAGTCCAACTGCTTTTATTGCCTCTCTAATCCCAACTTCTTACATGGTATCAGAGCCAGGTTCCTTAGCCAAATCCTCTTCTTGCTTCTCAACTTCACTAATCCATTGCCTCTCCTCTGTTATTGATTTCCCTACAAAACAGATCTTAGGATTAGTTCATTAGAAAATGGATCCAAACCAGAACCCAACAACAAACCCAATAGAGCCGATTACACCATAAATGGGCCTTGACCAACATACTCAAACCAACCCACACATACAGCCCAGCCAAGATACATTGATGCGTTGAAATTACAACATGCAATGTGCAACAAGTGCACTAGTTGCAAAAAGTAATAAAGTGATAAGTAGAGTATCATTCCCATGAGGATAGTGTTACTAAGTATCGATTTCTCTTGTTTAAGTCCTAATTGAAGCAACAATAAATTGGATTGATGGAAAATTAACAAACTAAATACAAATTACCAAAATATAAATGAATGATAATGACATTAAAGCAAAACCCAACAACTTAACTAATTAAACAATGCTAAAATAAATGCTTGGGTGTTGATTTCACCTAGATACGCTAACCCAAATCATAGAATCTATTACCCAAGTTCTAATTCCTTGATTGAAAGTCGAATTCCATAAGTTGTAAAACATACCTTTTCAGGCTACATTTTCCTACTTATCCCTACTAAGCTTCCGCACCCAACAAAATGAAGATTAATAGTTCAAAGTCTTTAAGCTTTATAGAATTCTATCTAGATTTCATAGATCGCTAAACCTATCTCTAGCGTTTGCTTAATCTACGGTATTTATCCCAAGAGGCACAATCACAAATCACTTCTTAGTCTCATTGTGAACAACACACATTTGAATGGTGATCAAGCATCCAAAAGTCATTAAGCAAAGAGATAAACACTCAATCATGAAATTAAAACTCAAAGTAAATCAATTCATATAAATTTGAATCATTATATCAAGGCTACATCAAACCCTAACTAAACAACTCAGTTCATAATCAAAAACAAAACAAAATAACAAAAACAAACTAAATCAAGGTTCATCATTGAAAAACAAGCAAAAGATGGAGAAATCTTCTCTAATTTGAAGCACAAATCTTCAATAATCTTCTCATTCCAAGAGTTGCCTTCCAAATGACGAACCAAGACCCTTTTCCCTTCCTATTTGTCCTAATTTGTACATCTCTCACTTAAGGAAGAAGCCCTACCAAGCCAAAATGCGTCGTTTTACTTTTCACATCTGATGCAGTTTTCGCTGCGATGAAGCTTTTTCTTGCCACGGCGAGGATCTTTCGGGCCAAATTTGAGCATGATAAAGTCTGAATCTGGAAAAGTGTTAAACATATGAATTTTAGCCCTTTCAATTATATTTCTAATAGTTTAAGAATAATCCCAATCCGAGGTCTACAGCTCAAGTTATGACAAAAATACTGGAGCACGTCCAAAGATGTTTTTCTTCAGTTCCCAACGTACTGATTACGACTTCAAGCCAAGTTTTCACCCTTGTCCAGTCAGAATTAGGACACACCCAAAACATGAAAGTTGTAGCTCTGCTTCTTAGCTTTCCAAAGCTTCTAAATTCAGGTCATTCTGAGTTTCCAAGCTCAAGTTATGCAATTTATACTCAAAACTGTCATTTATGCTTAAAATCATCATTTAGGCCTGCAAAGACAAATTAATAGAATTAGGTAGCAATTATGGCCCAAATTGTATGAGAAGTATCCTAAATCCTATCGAAATTCAATGTAAAATCATAGGGAAAAATAGTATTATCATACACAAGCCAATCCAAATAACCAAAACAACCCAAATTTGCAATCCAAACTAGATCCCCAAATCGGCCCAAACCCAAACACATATCCATTCGGGTTTTGGGTCAAACTGGCCCAAACTCATTTCCCTTTCAATTCCAAATCGTCTAGCCAAACTAGCACCGGTCGGAGCCCGATGATCCCTTTTACTCCTCATCTTCTGATGGATCGAAACTTGTTCCAGTCAAACAAGTTCTCACTGGCACCGAGAACTATGCAACGTGGGCTCCCAATTTTCGACGAGCCCTTATCACCAAGGACAAAGATGTCTACATCGACGACACCGTCGCACCACCAACTGATCCCTATCTCCACAAACACTGGACCAGATGTAATATGCTGGTTCGTTCATGGATCAACAACTCCCTGACCCAGGAGGTTGCTGTAGGTTTGCCGCCAATAAAGATCACCTAGGAGCTTTGGCGATTCATCAAGGAGATGTATGGACAGCTAGATTTGGGTAAACTGTTCACACTTCACAAGAATCTCGTCGAGATCAAGCAACACAATAACACATCACAATCTATTACAACCGCCTCTCCGTCGTGTTGAATGAACTCGATGTTGTTGCTGAACACGAGGATCGTCGGAAACACTCCAGCAGTACCAAAGAATCAAAGAACAAGACAGGTTGGTCCATTTTTTAATCGGATTGAATGACAATTTTTTGCCCTTTCAAACACAGATGCTCGCCACTACTTCACCACCATCACTCCGTCGTGCCTATCAATTAGCCATCCAAGATGAGAGTCAAAGGCTGGCCTCCATGGAATCACCAAAAATGGGTGATTCCATGGCTTTCGTTGCAAACAGGGAAGAAAAGAGAAAGGCGCGGCTAGGTTTTGCCAATGACAAAGAAAAGGAAAATTTTTTATATCCAGGGATTAATGGCCCAGATCTTCTCAAGCAATCCAATGGTCAACAGGCGGTCAACCAAGTTAGTAGGGTCAACCTTCGGGGAATTCATCCAATGGTCATTTTTTGAGCAATTTTCAAAATAAATCCAATAGATCTAGTTCATTCCGATCAGGTAAAAAAATGTACTGTGATTACTATAAGATAAGAAACCACAATAAGGAGACATGCTGGAAATTACATGGTCGTCCTAAAAACAGCAATCTAATCGCCAACAATGTGACTTTCACACCACATCCGGATCCAAAGCCCAACTACCATTGATCAAACCCGAACAAATTACTTAACTCATCCAGATGCTGAACCAAATGTCAACAAACAACGCTTCCGCCAATTATGTAGGTACTTCTTTCTGTTTCAGTAATTCAATTTCCTGTGATTTATGGATTATTGATTCAGGGGCTAGTGATCATATAATTTGTGACCCGAAATATTTTCAAATACACACAAAAACCATATCACATCTATCTGTTAGGATGCCTAATGGTAGCATTGCTCCCGCCACTCATACAGGGGTTGTACAATTAAATGAAGACATAACTCTTAGAAATGTCCTGTTCATCCGTGCTTTCAACTTTAACCTTATATTTGTCTCAAGATTTTACGCAGATAATAATTGCATACTACAATTCCATCCTAATCTGTGTACCTTTCAGGACCCTTCAACTGGCAAACATATGGGCTTGGGTAAGGCCCATCATAGTCTCTATTACTGGGAACCTCTTTCAACTATTCTTAGCAATAAAGTCTCCTCTTGTATTGCCAATATTAATAAAAATTCTCTAATTTTGCATCAAAGATTGGGTCATAGTGCTTTTATTCCTTACTTAAATTCTCAAATTTGTCCCATTGCAAAACAACCAAGAATAAGATTTCCCATTAGCACATCTTCTACAAAACAACCTTTTGCCCTTATCCATCTCGATATTTGGGGACCATACTCTGTTCCCAATCATGATGGATCCAGATTTTTTTTAACTATCATGGATGATTTCTCTCGCGGGACTTGGGTCTTTCTTATGCAATCCAAAGCCCAAGCCTTCAGTCACATCCTTAACTTCCTGTCCATGGTCCAAACACAATTCAACACATGAGTTCAAAGGGTTAGGAGTGACAATGCCTTGGAATTTTTTTAATAAACAATGTTCTTCATTGCTCTTTTCCCACGTGATCTTACATGAGAGTTCTTGCACTTACACCCCCCAACAAAATGAGGTTGTTGAACGTAAACACCGTCACCTTTTAGAAGTTGCCAGAGCCCTAAAACATCAGGCCTGTATCCCAACCACTTTTGGGGTGAATGTGTGCTCACTACCACCTATCTCATTAATCGCATGCCTACACGGGTTATTGGAGGTAAAACTCCTTTTGAATTATTGTTTGGAAAGAAACCTGATATCACTCACTTACGAGTCTTTGGTTGTTTGTGTTACTCTACAATTGTGAGACCCCATGACAAGTTTGCTCTTCATGCTAGGAAATGTATTTTTATGGGCTATCCTCTGCTCCAGAAAGGGTATCGTCTTTATGATCCCCACTTTAACAAATTTTTTGTTAGTAGAGATGTTGTTTTCCATGAGGAAACTTCTCCCTTCTCTGACAGTGACACATCCTCTCCTACAGCACCGCCTGTACTGTTGGAGTCCTTGCCTGACACTCCAATCACCGTGGTTCCAATTCCTATTACTCAGCAGCCTTCTGACCCTCCAGTTCTTCCTGATCAACATGATGACCCTACCAACTCAGATGAGCCTAGGAATCTCTCCATATCACTGAACTGTATGATCAAGATCCCTCTCCAGCTGATTCTCCACTTGCAGAGTCAATTCCCCACATTCCATCACCAGATGTTATTCCCTTACAGTGATCCTCTAAAGTTTCTAGACCCCCTGTATGGCAAGCCAACTACATCTATTCGCATGTGGAAGGTATTCCTTATCCCATATCCAAGTATGTGAGTTTTGATAGATTATCCCCTGGGTACAAATCCTGCATGAGTAATATTTCCACTAATCGGGAACCAAACTCCTTTTCCGATGCCGTACAACATGATTGTTGGCGACAAGCCATGAAGGCAGAATTAAATGCTCTTGTCAGCAATCATACATGGGATCTTGTTTCCCGGTCCTCACACAAGAAACCTATTGACTGCAAATGGGTCTACAAAATCAAACACCAGGCTGATGGCTCTATTGAACGGTTCAAAGCTCGGCTAGTTGCAAAAGGTTTCACCCAACGGGAAGGCTTTGACTATCAGGAGACCTTTTCTCCAATGGCCAAACATGTCACTGTTCATTTATTCTTGTCTGTTGCTTCCCACAATGATTGACCACTCCACCAAATGGATGTTCATAACGCCTTCCTTTATAGGGATCTTGATGAGGAGATTTATATGGATATTCCTCCCGGCCTTTGCAATAAGAGGGAGAATCTTGTATGTAGATTATGAAAATCTTTATATGGCCTAAAACAAGCATCAAGGCAATGGAATGCAAAATTTACGGAAGCTCTCACAGTTATTGGATTCACCCAATCCAAACATGACTATGCCCTATTTTCCAAACACAAGGGTATGTCTTTTATCAGTCTCATTGTTTATGTTGATGACATTCTTATTACAGGAAACGATGAGAAGGTAATCATAGAATTAAAGGAACATCTACACAGAACATTCCACATTAAAGATCTAGGAGCACCAAAATATTTCCTAGGTATTGAGATTGCTCGCTCCTCAGAAGGAATGTCCCTCAACCAAAGGAAGTATGTGCTGGAACTCATTTCAGATTTAGGCCTAGTAGAATGCAAACCAAGCGTCGTTCCTATAAAACAGAATGCTAAACTCACCACAAAAGAACATGATGAGAAAAATCAGAATTCTGAGTTAGATCCCTTATTAGAAGATAGTTCTAGTTATCAGCGACTTGTCAAAAGGCTTATATATCTCACAATGACGCGGCCAGACATTAGCTATGTAGTTCAAATTCTCAGCCAGTTTATGCATGCTCCAAAACAATCCCACATGGATTTAGCAATTAAGGTACTCAAGTATTTAAAAGGTTGTCCAGGGTTGGGACTTCTTTTACCTAGAAAATGAGATATGAATATCACCGCGTACTATGACTTAGATTGGGGTTCATCCCAATGACAAGAAGATCTCTCACTAGTTTCTGTATCAAACTTGGAAAGTCTTTTATCTCGTGGAAGACAAAGAAGCAAACCACTGTTTCACTCTCATCAGTAGAGGCTGAGTACAGAACCATGGCCAAAACTACATGTGAGATCACGTGGATCCTTGGTTTACTAAAGGATTTAAATCTACAAGTGGAAACACCAGTCAAACTATATTGTGACAACAAACGACATTGCAGCCAACCCAATCTTCCATGAAAGAACGAAACATATAAAGATTGACTGCCATTTTCTCAGAGATAAAATACAGGAAGGAATGATTCAAACGGAACACATCCGGACTACAGAGCAACTAGCAGACATATTCACAAAACCCTTATGTCAAAGACAACATTCACATTTATTAGGCAAGCTCGGAGTTTATGACATTTATAAACCACGAGCTTGAGGGGGAGTGTTGACATGTGAATAATGATAAACGCCATATTTAGAAGATTGGGAATATTTGATACGGCCTAAGTATGGATAGTGTTGCTGGATTTATTCCATTCCTTTTATATGTTGATTTGTATTTATTTCTATATATTTGACTTCCTTACATATCACTGTTACAATTGTATAAATTGTACAACATTTTACATAAAAGATATATCAAATACAAGAAGGTATTTCTCTCTTCTTTTCTTTTCTGGCATACTCTACAATCGAGTGTTGCTTCTCTTGCCTCTCCAGAATTCTTCTAGGCATTCTTCGGCATTCCAATTGCTTCTATTGCCACTCTAATCCCAACTTCTTACAAAAATATGGACCACAAATCTGTTTAACCCAACATAACATAGGGAAAAGTAAAATCATGAAAAATTCCAAAAAAGCTAAAATGAGAAGATAGAATAAGTACATAAGCATAAGAAGGGTGATCAGGGATGCGCTTGAGGTTGCTAAACTGTCTCTCAATTTCCTTCTTGTGGAGGCGCAAGGATGCGTGAATACTTTCAATTAGCCTCATTAGATTCTCAAATTTCGAACTCTGTGCATCGTAATAAAATGTGTCATCACTATGGAATTGAGAAATCTTCTGAGACAAACTTAATGAGTTATCAATGGAATGCCCAAAGACTAAACTATATACTATCTAATTGTCATGAATGCATAAACTAGAGTCCAGTTACATGCTTATGGAGCAGGATACTGAATAAGAGAATTAGATGACACTAGAAGTAGCAGATCTGACGGTTAGCAACCCAAGATACACACATACATCCAGATAAAATAAAAGAATCTATATGTTTAGATATCATAAATACATACAAGAGTTGATTCCTAAATGAGAGAATAGAAATGACTAATGAGCAATTTAGCTCACCAATGATTGGTTGTCAATCTATCCTTTTCAGACAGCCACTTTCTCACCAAGTAAATGTTAACATTGGCTTATTACAAGTGAGCATTTTATATGAATGCGTGCCTATAACTTCTCCAATACAAAGCTCTTCCCTGGTATGAAGTGCTCACTAAATCAACAAACTCATCAAACACATCCTGAAAGTTGATAAAGAACCCTAAGCTAAAACCGACCTTAGCAACTGCGAGAAGTTACCAAAGAACTTGCAATTGAAAACATATATGGATCAATGAAAAAACCTATAAAAATATGCTTCCAAGTCCCTCACTCTTTTCTTCTTGGACAAGAAAGGTATACAAACTTTTTTGAAACTCAATAGCTGAATATCAGAAATACATGACAGGAATATGGGAATGTGTATGTCATGGTAATTGCATTACATCAAAAGCATTTTTCTTCAATTTCTTGGCACATTACCCAAAATGCTAGAATGACTATTGGGATGAAAGAAAAAATGACTACACACCTGAATTAAGAGACATTTAAGAAATTGATTATCTATTTACTCTCTAGTTGTCTGATACACAGCAAGATTCCAGAATTTGAGAAATTATTTTAAAAATTTTCTTGAGTAGTTTAAGTAAAATGTATCCATGGCATTTATCACAAATTTACATTATCTGAAATTTTTTAAATCTTTCGAAGCACCTTCATCATTAGTGTCTTTTACTTATTAAATAAAGGCCTTGTAACACCGTTCATTCAAATTATGTGATACATTACTCATTAAATATTTAAGTGAATCATCAACCTTTTCAACTAATCAAAATAGAAAATATTGCAAACTTCACAAAATTCAAAAAGTTTCAGTTAAAACTCAAAAATAATCTTAAATTGAGCAAATCTCGCAGCCATAAGGTTTAATTTTCAACACTAATCTAATTCTACCAATCTGTGTAAAAAGAAAAAAAAAAAAGAAAAGAAAAAAAGCATCATTCATCATCCAGCTAATTGCAAATAAAAATAAAATTTTATTTGATAAATTAAATGAAAAAATCATTAAAGAAAATAAAGATGAAGTTAAGAAGACAAACACATGAATCGTCATCTTGAGTTTCTGATCCATTTCCAACCAATACAACACAACAACATACCACAAATCCAAGCAAATTCGGCCAACACAAATATTAGAGTTTAAAACACTTACTTGCAATTTTCGGACTAAGACAAGTAATAACACTTCAAGTCTAAAGAATTGCTCCACCAGCTTGACTTAATTCACCACCAAATCCATTGCCAAGACTTGGATAAAGAATTCACACTCAAGAACACAAAAGTTCTCTCAAATGGATAAACCAATTTTATATATTTCAAAAGCTAATTGTTACAATGAAATAGTTGCCCTTATATAAGGAAATACAAGGATAAACAAGTAATTGATAAATACAATAAAATGAAAATAAACTTAACTAATATTACAAGCCATTCATTCGAAAAGCAAGGCTATTTTTATTTAATGCAAGGAGTCATAATTCCCTAATTCTAGGATTTATGTCTTTAACCACCCCATTAGTTAAAATAAGCTTACTTCATTAGATCAAAATTTGATCAATGATCCTAATTAAGTCTATTAATAAAGGTGTAAGAGTTTGGGCCCTGAGAATCATGCAAATGGATCCAAGAAGGGTTCACGTGGATCTTCCCCTTTGGAATGAGACTTGGGCCGAATTGGACCACTTCAACACTTGGGCTTCTTTCTTGGTGGGCTTGCGCTTCCCTTGTTGAGCTTGGGCTTGGAATGGTTTAGACCAAAATGTTTGGACTCTCTCCCTCCTTGGAACTTGCTTGGGCCGAATTTCCTCCATTGCTTTCCACATTCCACAATCCAAGTGTTTTAGGACTTGGAGTGAAATTCTTCAATTCAACCGAATTAGCAAGTGTTTTAGGACTTGTAATTCCTTGTCCACTCATGTTTATAAGTGTTTTAGGACTTGTAAACGTATCAGTTTCCATAGCCTGGACTTGTCCACTACTTCTCAATGAATCCTACAACAATTAATTACAATGAAACCAAAAAAAGCTGAAATAAAAGTTGAACAAAAAGTATAATGTTAACGGGTGCGTGCCCTAATAAACAATTGAAGATTGAATCTTGAAAAGTTAGTTATATCGATACATTAAAAATATAAATTAAAATGAAAAGCGTAAAGAGAAAGACGAAGCAAGCTTGTAAAGAACCATAAGAGTCAAAGGTGTTTTTGTCGCGAGAATTTAGGGTCCGCTTGGGAGTTTCATGATAGCGGTTATGAGGGTAAACCATCATAGTGGTTTTGAGGGTAAACCACTGTAGCGGTTTTGAGGGTAAACCACTGTAGCGGTTTTGAGGGGTTTTTAGTAGCAGTTTTTAAAACACTCAACTAGTGCTTGAGAGTTTATTTTCCAGCGATTCTGACAGTATTTTAAAATGATAAATTTATATATATACCTATAAAAATACCCCAACTTCAACCAGTACTTGACAGTTTTGTTTTTTCAATTACAAGGTAAGAGTTCTTTATTTGTTTTCTACTTATTAGTATTTTATAACTTCAAATGTGATAAAGTCTCATTATCTTTCTTTGCCATTCTTTGCAACATCTGAAATGATTGAAAAATTGTAGCTCCACTTCTCCAAGAAATCATCCAGAAATGAGATTTTAATAATTTTTTTTTTTTATGATTGCTTAAAATTATTTTATATTTAATATGGTTGGAGACACGTGTAATATGTTTAAATTTTTTTTGGATATAATTGGGATAGTTTTATAGTGGATAGGGTATTTGTGGAATAAAAGTTTAAAACCAACCAAAACATCCCGATTTGGAGTGTTTTATAAACCCTTCAAAAATACACTACATTGGTTCTGAGGGGTTTTTGAGCCAATCAAAACCAGTGCATAATAAATCTGGCAAGTAATGGTTTTAGAATACCTCAAAACTAGTCTAATTAAAAACCCCTCAAAACCAGTGAAAAAAAAAATTCCCAAGTGGACCCTTAGGGTTTTTGATTTCTTCTTCTTCAGGTTCAAGTGTTAAATACAAATATTTTGAATGATGTACTCCTGACTCTTCACTCTTCAGTATCTTTCTGGTTCTCCACCTCAACATAGAGTCAGAGTTTCTATTTAAATTTTATTATAAATTATTTTAAATAATAATACATCGTAAATTTTTTTTAGTTAAATTTAAATTTCTGAAATAACATACATAATTTTATAGTTAAATTTTAGATATTAAAATAAATAATAAAAGAACAATTTCATAAAATTCTATTAATTCATAATATTATAAACTCTAATGGCTCATTCACAGTTACTAATGTTAGGAGTTCTTTTGTGTTTTTTTTTAGGTATATGAGGTATTTAGGCTCACATTGGGATAATCCAATGAACCAAGATAATTATACAAATGTGGTAAGTACCTCTCTTAAGTTAAGTATAGCTAACCCAATGACTAAAGGGTTTACTATTTAACCACAAGGGAAGAGGTTGTTAAGAGGATTTTTGGTATTGTAGAAAGGAGATTTTGTTATTAAATCAAATCTCTGGGGTTGATGTTTTTAATTCTATTTTAAATGATTGAGTTATTGTACTTTAACTAGATGGAAAATCCGCGCGTGACGAGGGTGTGTTTATATAATTTTATTTTAATTATTGTTGTTTTTCGTGTGGTGAAATATAATTAGTAAATAAGTTTGCCGATAATTTATTATTTTTTATGAATTGTTATTGAATGTAATGTGACAATATCTATGTAAATAGGGTTATGTTTACTTTGTTATATTTCAAATATTTTTAGATTTGACAACTAATATATAATATATTTGAATATTATTAAGTAGGAATGTCTTGAGATTTATAGCATTCATATTAGAGAATGATTATATAAATACTATGTATAGTTTTGAATGATATTATGAAGAAAAAAACGTTGGAAGGTAACTCTTTTATTTTCTATAAGAGAGACTAAAATGTTAAATTTTTATAAAATGAAAAGTTTTAAAAACATTAATTAGAGAATTATATTAAATTATACTATTTGTTATAAAATGAAGTAGTAAATATAAATTTTTGACCAAAAAATGTATTACTATAGGGCCATTTGGATCAGGGGTAAATAAGATAACATGAGTAATCTTTGTTTATTTTGTAAAATTCTTGTATTTGATTTGCAAGTAATAAAATATTATAGTAATCTTTTATTGTAAATAGTGTTTATTGTTAGTAATGTAGGGGATAATCTTATTACCTTCTTATGAAGTGTGATTAAAACATTACTAGGGTAATATGATTTTTCTACCCATTTTGCCCTTAATTAAAAACCATTTTGGACACAATTACCTCAAATGTCTACCAAATAACAAATACCCAACCCCCCCTACATTTGAGAAATTAGCTAAAACACCTCAGCCACAAAAAAGTTTAAAAGTTAACAAAATACCCCCAACAATCCAAGACCACTGCTAGCGTCAGTCGCCATAATGGTGCATGACCGGCGAGATCTGGCCGGTCGTGCACCAATAAGGCCTTTTCCACCAGAAACATCCAAATCTAGCCGTGAAATGGCCATAGATCTGGCTGTTTTTCGGCCATGGATTTGTGATCCATGGCCATTTAAGGTTTTGCAGGCACACGACTGGCCATATACGGCCAGTCGTGCGCCATTCCGTCTACTTTTGGCAGCGATCGATGGTGGTGGCTAGCTGTCAACAGTGGCTTGGGGTGGGTAAGGGTGATTTTGCTATAAATTAAAGTTTTATATGGCTATGGTGTTTTAGCATAATTTCAAATGTAGGGGGTTAAAAAAAATGATTCAAAAAATACTATTATATTAATATTTCAAAAGGAGGGCAATTTAGTAGGGATGGGCACAGGCTAGGGACCCCTGTCTCCGGCCCCAGCCCGAAAGCTCAAGGGGATTCCCTGATCCCTGCCCGAAGCCCGTTCGGGGAATTCGGGGAATCCCCTAAAAAAGCCTATTCCCAAACCCCTGAATTCCCCGTTTGGGGGTTTTTTGTCTTTTTATATCTTTATTAGTTTTATTATCCTTTTCTCTGAATTATATATACCAACAAAAAAAAAAATTAAATATATAATATACATATTAAACATAAAGACCATATCATCAAAAAAGAAATTAAATATATAATGTATATATTAGATATAAAAACCATCATACTAAATTGATAATATATTACAATATGTAACAAATATATAATCAAAAGATTCAAAACATGACAATATCAAGATTCAAAACATGAGTTGCCAAAAAGACCCACCCCACAATTATATATATTAGTATATTTTTGTTAAAATGTTCACCCTCAACAAGTGTTGGATCCACCCCTGATTAATGATTATAATGAATCTAAATATCAAAATGATAATTATAATACATTATACATATATATAAATATATTATATATTAATAGTATAATATTATGTATTATTGTATTAAGTAATAAGTATTAACATATATAATGTCTCTTTAATATATAATGTATTACATATAATACATTATACATACATATTATAATAAATTTTAAATAAATAACTACCATATATATTATAATAAATTCTAAATAAATAGCTATCACAATATAATAAAGGCAATTAGATAATAGAACTGAAATAATGATTTAATAAGAGACAAAAAAAAAAAAAAAAAAATTATAATGATTTATTGATTCATTATAATCAATCAAAAATCAAATAATATATTACATAGATATTATGTATTAACGTAGATTATAGGTAATAGCATATTATGTATAAATTATAATGTACAACATATATATGTTATATACATTATACTTATATAGTATATACCATATATAATACACAATATATAATGTATAATGTCAAATGTATACCATATATAATGTATAATGTATAATGTATAATATATAATGTCGAATGTATAATTTTTGTTTCATAGCATTAATATATTACAAATATTTATAATGATTTATTATATTTAATCTAGTTTTATTTATTACCTATTTATATATAGTTTCATAAAATACTTACATAATTATAATTTGTCATTGTATTTTATCAGGATTTTCAAATATTAAAATTAATATAGGTTATTATGATTGATTTTTAATTATTAAATTAATATATATATATAGATATATATAATATATATAATATCCGGCCCGGTGCTTGGGCAAGACTTATCCCAGCCTGTCCCCGAATTTCGGGGCTAATCTTAGGCCCGATCCCGGCCCAAAGCCTAAACGATTCGGGAAAAATTTGCCCTGTTCGGGGCGGGGGGCGGGGGGGAGGGGGGGTGTTCCCGCGGGATTGGGCTTTGTACCCATCCCTATAATTTAGTAATCTATATAACATACCCACCCATTTATCCTCTCAACCAAACATATTATTCATCAATTTATTTGAACCAAACAAACATATTTTTCTAAACATTCTGAATAATCTTCAAGGTGATCTTTCTTTCTGTTAATATAATATACCCCATAATAAAACATTATATGATCCAAACGCCCCTATAAGTATAAGTTTAACACTTTACATTACTCACGACTTTAATTACCACTATTCAATATTTTATATTAGAAATTAAACCATGTTATAAGTTTCATATATTATGCATGGATGTTAGATCAATTTTTTTTTTTAAAAATTTATTTAGTAGATTTTTAGGTTTGATCATATGTTTATTCTGTTACATTACAAATTATTCTTTGATTTCAACTTACCCCACGATATTAATTGAATCCGCTCCTCCAACTCATTATAGATTCATAATTTAATTGGTCTTCATAGGATTTCCTTTTTGATGAACATATTTGAAATTTAACAAAGTAAAACATATTCTCATATTGGCTTTTGAAGCTAAGACATGTCAAACTTTTTATTGCTGTAACTCGGTATATAATGTTTGGTACAATTGTAGTGGATGTCTATACAAATCATCTAGATTGATGACCAACTAATTCAACATTCGAAATCCCCAAAACCTAAATGCAAGGAGAGCATTAGAAAATTCAAACACTTTCTTTAGCTCTTCAAATGCATTTATGATCTTTGTGTCAAACCCACCTGCAAACTGAACATTCTGATTGTTGGTAAAAGACATGATGAGAATGAAAGGATTTAACAATGTAGGGAGTTTGAGTTTACCTGGTGTACTTTATAGGCAAATCGAACTCCTTGAAGTAACAGTTCTTGCAAACATTCGTTAATGGACCTAGCCAATGAGTCCTGTATCAAACATCCATTCCCATGGGATCTGAAAATCCCTGTATCTTTTACTGCTACTTTCTCTCCTCCTTTCTGTGTTGTTAACAATTAGCTCCAACTTGCAAGTTTCATATTTATTCATGCAATAATATTAATTTATACTATCAAATTTCATCACTACGTTATAGTAATTCAGCTTATACATGCTCGCCTGTCTTGCAATGCTTGCATCCTTCTTGTTGCCTGAGCCAAAGACTCTTTGTGGTTGTCCTCAAATGATGAAAGCAGCTTCTCTTAAAGCATCTACTTTTTGTTCTGGCCATTGTGGGAAGTGCTTCAACACTGCCCTTTCATCAATCAGGACGATAACTCCCCATCTAGCCATTTAACAAATGTCTCCACATCAGATATCTCTGAAAAGCTTGCTGATTCCACCTCTTTGATCAACAAATGTATGAATTCCTTCTGTTTTTTGACATCAGATTTTATTTATGTATCAATGTGCATATTGTCAAAGAAGGTAATCATATTTGCAAAACAAAAGAGAAAAACTGAATGAAACGATAAGATACTGTTACACTTACAGCTAAAAGATAGCGTGAGCGGTTCTCAATCTCTCCAATCATGTTCTTGCTGCTAGTGTAGCATCACTGGAGTCATTCCACTGCCCCACTAAGTCAGATTCATTTGCTATTTTTGACAGAGAACGTGAGCTGCATAATCTAGAAATCAAGTCACAATCCACTCTTGGCATAAATAATAAATCAACAATCACAAAATCCAAGAAATTCATCAATTTAGTATCCCGTTTGAGGTAATGAAAATCATGCTCAAATTTAAGACTGTTAGATCATTGTAATGCATAGAGAAACTAATGAACTCAAATTTTGATATAAAAGAATGAACTCATTGAATTAGACGAAACAAAGAAAGGAAAAATGAAGGAATGAACAATAACACCTGCAAAAGAAGAAGACAGGTCATTATGGACAATAAATTGTGGAATTGTAATTAAACAAAATGAATCTACTATTCATACCAGCAAAGTAAGGGTAAAATTTATGTGAAATAAAAGCAACTTTTAGTCCTTCTCAAAAGATCTGAATAGAGCAAACGAAGGTATGAACATCTAAGCCTCATAACAACAGCACTAAATGGAAGAAAAGACAAGAAAAATGCCTTGTCTATCACCTCGCGAAAATTGTGATGACAATAGTAGCCAGAGGAAAAGAACAGAAGTCAGTGGATGAAACCCTTGCCCCACCCCGCTGCAATGTAGGTACAAATTTAATGGTGGAGGGTACAGGTTACAAATTCATGGTTAATGTAAAAATTGAATGGAAAAATAACAGAAAAACAAATTACATGAACATGAGAATTTAACAGCCATGGAATTCTACTACCAAAAGGAAAAAAAAAAATTACCTTTTTCACTATTGAAGTCTCTTCCCCATTGATATCCACTTCAAGATCACAGCAAACTGCCATGACTCTAAATGAAAACAAACCAAAAACTAAACCACCTCAACCTTCAAATAAGCTCAAAACTCTGTGCCCCCTGGAAAATCATGGAATATCAGTTAAGAAAAAATAAAACTTGATTCCGAGCATGTTAAAGGATTGCATAGGCATATTCAGGAGAATATAAAACAATAATGGCAGGAGTGATTCATATCATCCACAGAACACAGGCTTCAACTGTAGCCAGTCTAGCACCCACAAAGTTTTGGTATATTTGGCATACTGTAAAATATACCTATAATCTTTGTCTTGCTTCCAATCACCTGAAAACAAACAAAATTATTAACCAAACTCTTTGCAAATGAAATTCATAACTCAACTGATTTTCTATAAGGTTCTAATCAGGACTTGATAAAATTGAAAGAGCAACAACCAGACCAAACACGTGATAAAGGGTGGGTACCTCATATAATTGAACTACGTTGGGATGCTTTATCAACTTCATTGTGGAAATATCCTGCTTGATCTGCAAAATTATGCATAGAGCATATTACTAACTTGACAAAACATGAAATAAATTGCTATGAAGATAGTTGAAACAGTAACCATCCAGAGAGTAATTTAGAGACCTGTTCAACCATCTTGTGCTTGAGAACTTTCTCTTTATCAAGGATATTAAGAGCCACAGGTTCCCCAGTCTCAGAATTTCTTGCAAACTTCACTTTTGCAAATGTACCCTCACCAATTGTTCTTCCCACCTCAAATTTACCGAGGCGGCGTTTAATTTCAGGTTGACTCATTCTTTCTTTCCTTCTTTAACCAGAACTTCTGGAAGCAGGTTTATGTAAACTCTCACACCCAAATTACTGCAAACATAAATTCAACCATCATTAACATCATATGAAGTTTGTGAGATCTGATGATAAAATTGAGCATCTCAAACCAATGTTCACATCTAAATATCAAATTAAAAACTACTGGTTCGTTAAAAGAAACCCAATTGAAGTTCATTTCCTTTTTCTAGTATCTCCTATCATTACAGGAAAAAAAAGTAAAAATAAAATAAAAAGCAGATAAATAAAAATAAAACCCACTTACAAAACACCTTAAAGTTGCTACAAATAAAGCTCTAAAGTGCCAAATCGAATACAAAACAAAGATTTAAAGAAGAGAATTAACCTAACTTTAAAATATACCTATTACAGCACGAAATTCAGATCTTGGATTGAAGTTAGTTGCAAGGGGCGAGTTGTTCTGTTTTTTGAGTGATGGAGAGACAGAGGAGAGGCGGCGGATACTGACACTGAGTGCTGTTTCTGTTTTGCCAGTCTTTGTCTTCCATTAAAAGTAGCAATTATGAGTATGAAATTATGAATTAACAAAATTAGGAGGCAAAAAGAGAGATTTTACCTTTCCTTGTGGGGCTCGTTCGGTTACTAAATTTCCAATATCTTGAAGAACCCTCCTGCCCCTTCCATCTCCTAAAGCATTCACTTCCCCTAAATGATCTCCAAGAAATTCAATTTCCAAAAATCTTTGTTACAAAACGGATGACCAACAAAATCACACAGAAAACTAATAAAAGAAATTTCAACCAAATGTTTGCTAGATATAAAGAAAGAACAGTATACACAATCCCAAATTAACATTCTCAGCAAACCCAGTTGCGAAAACCATCACGAAAGATAGTGAAGCTGGGACAGAATTTAGTTAAAGATTCAGTGAAAAAAATGGTACCTTTAAGCTGATATTGAAAACTTCGCTATGATTATCATCCCCATTGCTCACGTGATTCTCATTAGCACCACACGCAATGTCCTCCGCCTGTTTCGTCTGTTTGTTCTTTGTGAATAAATAATCTTCAATTCTTTTTACTTGAAGAAGAAGATGGAAGGCTTGAGAATTGCGTGGAGGTCATTTCTGAGGTTGAGATATGTAACAAGAAAAGAAATGACAGCTTTGGGGAAGCGTTTTAATTTAAGCGAATGTGATGGTTCAAACTTTAAACACCTTTTTTTGGATGAATTTTTTTTTTTTTTTTAATTAGAACTTTGAAATATTAATGCAGTAATTAATTATTGTATTTTTTATTAAATCTTTGTAATACCAATACAATAATTAATATTTGTCCATATCATGGAATCTAAATGGTAAGAGTAGGCTTCAGAATTATATTAATATGTCAAGAGTCTGTGTTTATGCGAAATTAATGTAAATGTAAATTAGTGCAAATATGTAAAAGTGACTTTAACTTTCTACAAAATAACAGTTATTTAAAAAGTTATTAAAGTTGTTTAGTACTTTAGTTATAATGCAAGAAGAGTTTATACATTGTTTTATGTCTATTTGGTAGAAATCTAAATTAAGCTTTTTTTAGTTCATTTAAGAATTGTCGAAATTATTCATTTACTATTATATTCAAAATATTCATTTTATAATTTCATATTCGAAAACTTTTTTACAATTTTTTATTTTTTATAAAAATATCATTTTCATAAAATATACTCTAAATCTTTAATTTAAGTATGTAGACTATAAAATCTCCGGCTGATTTGGAAGTGACGAATCTCGTGAAAATAGAGCCACTGACAATCCAATGGACCTGCTCCAAGAAGAAAGAGGACGTAAAGGCTAAATAAACATCGATATAGTGTCTGCTATAGACATTGCAACACTCAAGTCAACAAGGCTCAGGATATTTAGTGAGGGCTGAGAACGGGAAAGGTTACCGAGATAATGCGGTGATTCTTAAGAGCAAGAACTTTGAGAGCTAGGCGCTATGAGTTATTTCTGAATGAATAATGAGAGAGTTTGCCTTTGTTTATATAGTGAACCCAAAGAGTTGGAATCTAGTAAGACTCTGAGTCATACTTAGTAGATGAGTTCCAATTAAGAAGGAAATATAATCTCTTGCCTTTATCGGATTAGACTTACCACTTCGACTAAGATTCAAGATCTTGACAAAAGTGCAAAATAGGATTCAGATTCCTATTTATGGACTGCTGAGGGCAAATGAGCTGGACCCAATTTAGCTTAACTTGTAGGATAACCCAACTCATAGAGTGGATAGTTCACAAGGTGGATTTAAGTATAGGCTTAATCAGGATTGGGTTAAGGCACTGGGCCATGACATGTTTATTTTGTTATTAGGTCTCGTTAGACCCAATGCGATTTTTAGCCCATACAAAGTACAATGTATACTTTTTTTCAAATAATTTTTAGTTTGTAAAAATACTTTGCTTCACTTAATATTAGAAGTGGTCTTAAATGCAAACATTTAATATCACATTGTGCAGATTTTCCGGTTCAAAACTTGTTTGCCATGTTGCACTGGATTGAAATGGATTAAATTGGATACATACATACATTGTGAAAGGGTCAAGAACACCAAAACCCCCTAAAATTATTTTAAAAAACTGCTTACAAATAGCCTGGCAAAAAGCTACTAGTCACTCGAGAAACCACCTTCCTTAAACAGATGAACACTGAACTCCAAAACTCTTATCCCTCTGAAACATCACACATGACTTTGACTTCCCACAACCTGCCTACTAATCGCCTTTTGACAATTCCCCCACTTAACCCTCCTCTCTAACACCCTCCAAACCAAACCCGGATTGAACTATCCCCACATATCGCCATATATCCAATCTGCAAAAAGACATTTTTGGATCATTCTGAGAACAAAAACCACTGTAGACGTTTAGTTCTCATGTCATTTAAGGAACATATAAAAAAACATCATATTTAATCTAAGTCATTGAATTAATACAAAGAATGAATCATCCAAACACATTAAATAAGTTTATAGTTCAATTGTTGATAAACTTATTCACTACTACTTAAAAAACTTTTAAATTTTAATCCAACCCATTAAGTTATACACAATGAATGGAACCTTTAAGAAATGGATTAAAAGGGTAAATAGTAATGTAGAATTATGCGTTAACTAATAATAAACATATTTATTATTGAGCTTCTGGTATCATCATTCAGTGGGAACAATAACGTGGAATCTTTATTGATTTTATTTTAATAGAACTGTTTATAATAATATGTTTCTATTTTTTTTCCTTGAGGAATACCAAGTTCCTTTTCTTTGGAAATAACGGGATTCACATTTTCGTAAATGAATATTACAGTATGGTTTGAGTCTGTTATTCTAACAAAGCATCATTATATCTCTGTTCATGTCACCCTGGCAGTGTTGAGTTTGTCCAGCGTGACTTTAAAGTTTTGTAGAATACCCCTTCCAGTTCAGCGAACCATCTGACTTGTTGCTTGACCTGCTAAAAATAAAAAAATGACATGTAAAGTAGATATTAAGGAATATAAGAGTAATCAGTTGATGTTATTTACCGCACGCTCTTCTGTTTGTTTGGAATTTTGGATTGACAGTAGTTAGTCTTTTGTCTTCCATTTGTTAATGGTCTCTGTGTGAAATGAAGAAATTTTGAAGGTGTATAATTGTTGAATTCCTCTACTCTATATACATTTAGGTCCATTAGTTATATTATATGATAATTTATTACAAACAACTGTTCATGTTATGTTCAATATAATTGGATTATTGCTAATTATATGTAATAGCTGCGTTTTACTCATATATCATAAAATATACTTCTTTACAAAGGTTGTATCATGTACAAAATTATCAAAACTATGTAGGACAGTGTAGCCATTTCTCCTCGCGGTGCCGACGTCCATCCGATCTGTGTCCTCCACTAGATCCTGCAAAAATATAGGAAACAACGAGGTGATACAAAAACATGCCCATAAGTAAATCCTCTACATCTATCCCGTACTCTCTCTCAATTCTTTCCTCTACAATCCCTTTGCTCTCTCTTTATAACCGTCTCTCTATTTTCCTCTTTCTCATAACTCTTTCTACTAACTCACTTTGTAGTCTAACCTTATCTTACTGGAGGCTAGCCGGAACTCCGCTCTAGCTCTCCGTGACTTCTACTTATTCTAGCTGATCAGACGCGTTATGCATGGATTTGGAACCCTTGCCATGGAGTGTATAAACTCTCTCTCTCGGGTACTTTCGGGTATAGCCCTCATCCGCATGTACTCTCACGGGCTATACCACTTTTCCTTCCCATACTCAACGACCGCTTTCCTCTCTTTGCGACGTACATACGGGAATACTCTACCCATACTCACGGGTTCCCCTCGCACAACCTTCTCTTTCTTGCTCTGTTTTCTCTTAATGAAGTTCACACTTAAATTCTCTACTCTTTCTCTACTCTCTTTCTCTAATTTAATTATGCAATGGATGACCAGCTCATGTTAATGGCACTCATGAAATGCAATTATGCCATGTGCATAATTAAGGTTTCTCTACTCTTACCCTGCCTTACTCAAACATTTCTCATACAACTCATGTGCATATAAAACTCCTCCTTAATCTTAACTCTTCTCCCCCTCTTTATCATCCCAAAATGGGAGAAACTCCCTCATACTCTCTAAGTTTCCTATCAAAGAAGAACACTCCTAAAGGGTTTGGCTCAAAACTCTCTCCAACTTCCATCAACTCAACTCAAGCTCAACTCACACTCATAAATCTCAACTCTTCTCATAACTCAAGTAATTCAACAATAATATAAAACCATCCATCTCATCACAATTTCTCAATAAACATAATACATACCCATACATACATAATCTCTACTCAAAGATTTCTTTAATCTCATTAGATTGATTTGCTTACTTGTAGGTAACTACTTCTCTAGCACATTTCCTTCCCTTTGTTGTCTTGTCCTTGTCTCTTAGGATGCTTTAGATGAAAGCGCTACTAAAACTACCCAAAAGCTCCCGAACTCCTTAGAAATCTTGGAAGATTGTGAGGATGGGAAGAAAATAGAGAGTGAGAATGGCGGTGAAATGGTGATGAGGGTTTACTAACTTAATCCCTTTTTAGCCTATGTAACCACCTCTTCCATTTGCCCTTACTCTCCTTGAAAATTCTATCTTTGTCTTTGATTCATTACAAACACACCCCCAACTCCAACACATTCTCTACCAATTTTTCCTTAAATTTTTACTCCCCACTTTTCCTACTAATTAGGGGTAAATGTCATTTTAACCCTTATAGAGAATTCTCTAGACCTCAAAAAACTTTTCTGCCGTCCTGGTCGCCGCGGCGAAGAAATTTCGGTCACCCCTGCGAAAAATTACATAATCGCATCCCCACAGAGACTGACATCGCCACGGCAAAACTATTCTTCGCCCCAGCGAAGTCTGTAATACCAGATTCCCTCAAATAGTCAAATCTCAACCAGTTTCACCGCTCAACACTCAACCAACTCAACATACCCATTTCAACCAAAGACCAACCCAACCAAAAATAACAACATACAACTCATTGAATTGGATCAATGAACATTAAGTAATACAACAAATCTTAACTAGTACCTCAAGTGAGCGTTATATAATATGACTTTGTGTATTTTTATTAGGTGTTTGCATGTTATATTATGGTTATTTTGATTTAAATGTTTTATGTATTGGATGAGTTTATAATTCAGATTATATTAAAATTAAATGACAATACGTTTATAAAAAACATTTAATTGAATTTGAAGGGTAAAGATTTAATAATAAGTTATAATTAATTGAATGTGAAGGGGTTACAAAAATATTAATATTAATTAATAATAATAATTAATATGCATGAATGAACGTGTTGAATTTTAATGGATTATAAAGTGTATATTGATTTCATGAATGTAAAAGATCTGTTGTATCTTTATCAAATTAAAAGAGAATGTGAAGATTTGTATTGAATACATTAATGATGTATGTGAATAATTTCTATTATAGCTCTCTTAATATTTATGGAAATCATAACACAAACGATCATAGTAATTTATCAAATTAAAAGAGAATGTGAAAGATCTCAAATTAAAGAGGATGTGAAAGATTTGTATTGAATACATTAATTAAATGCATGTGAATAATCTCTCATTATCAAGCCCAAAAACACAAAAACACTGGACCATTACCGACATCCTACATGGCGATCATATCAATCCTACGTGGCGTCAAAGAAGCATTAGCTTCAGCATTATTATATATAGATATAGTTCTCTAAATTGTTGTGTAACTGAAGGGTTGATGAATATTATCATGTTCATTAAATGTACATATGTAGAATATTAATAGTTAAGAGATTGTGATAAAGTTACATTTGAAATATCTTTAAAATATTATTTTGAGAATATTATTGTATCGAAACCATGACAATTAAGAAAGCCCAATAACAAAACACGTGAACCAATTAACAACATCCTACATAGCGATCATATATCAATCCTACGGACGTCAAGAGCAGTCTGCTTCAGCATCTATTTAATATATAGACTATAATTTAAATTTTATATAGAATTTTAAATCCTAATTGTTGATGCTAGAGCTTAGTTCGTCCTCAAGTCAAGAGGTTAGTCAAATTAGCCAAATATGAATATGAATATCCAAGAATTTGTCAAACATCCGCATATGTTTTAATCCAAACTTAAGTTCTACGCAAAAGTTCACTAAAAACTTAAAAATTTCTATTTGAAAAACTCTTTCTGCAAGAAGTTTGAGTTTATACTCAAAGAAAATAATGGGTTACTAAATTTAGTCTGGTTGCATAAAAGCACCAAGAAAAAAAAAATTTCAATTGCATTTAGACATTAAGAAAACTTAAAGAGTAAGTGCTTTTAAGATTACACTAAGTTGGCACATAAATCATCAAATTTTTACTCTATAAAAGAAAAGATTACCTTTTGAATACGGTCTCTGCTTTCCATCATGTTAGCTGCTGGGTTTGAGAACTAATCAAGTTCATTTATGATAAAAAAAAAAAAAAAAATACGTTACTCATTCATCCCATCACACACACATGCACATGCGCACACATAAACACATACTGTATATGCATTAAATGTGACAAAGTAAGAGAAAGTTGTGCAATTCTTGGAAGCTAATACATTGTGTAGTAGCTAAAATATATCATATCCAGTTTGATGGAGATCTGTGGACAAAACCAGACCATTATGTTGTGTACCATAATCAATCTATGACTTCACATAAAAGATATATGTAATGTATGAAAGAAATAATACCAGACATTGACGGAGTTAGAATGCCATCACCAATAACCATGCTGGCTCCCAAAAGCACTACCAGTAGCAATAGAAGTTACTCACTCCTCAATTGATCTTACATTTCATCTAGTTTTCTAGCACAACTCTTGTGTTATACAAAGGGCTGAAATCTCACAATACAAACATCATAAGTTCACGCCTTAGTCTAACATATCATAAGGAAATAATGAGAAGGAAGCAAAAAAGAAATAAAACCTGTTAGAATCATTCACAATGGCTTCAAAAACAACCTCATCAACCTACAAGAAATCCCAATTCAATTAAATCACAAAAATAATCAAACACCGCCATCAAATTTCCAATAAACATTTGAATTCTTCACACAAACATACCCGCCTAGTAAGGCCAAGGCTAACACGATCAAGAATCTTGAAATCAGACATCTTGAACCTCATAACATGCCCTAACTCTTCTTCCTTCACATAAACAACCTCAGATTCAACTNATATTTCTTGTTACATGGCCTAAATATTTGTTGGTGATTTTAGTTTGGAATTAGGTTGTCAAATTGAGGAGAAAGTATGGAATTAATACGTGTTGGTAATTTTAGTTTGTCAAAATTCAGGAGAAAAGCAGGAAAAGTATATATTGCCCATGATCGTTAAGCGACTAAGTATATCGCTTAAGCGACAAAGGGTTTTTCAAACAGGATCGCTTAAGCGATATCACGGATCGCTTAAGCGATCGTGCACCTGGGCAGATGATTCTACCCACGTGCACGATCACTTAATCGACCAAGACAAAAAGACAAGAATCGTTTAAGCGATATCACGGATCGCTTAAATCATCTGCCCAGGTGCACGATCGCTTAATCGACCAAGACAAAAAAATAAGAATCGCTTAAGCGATATCACGGATCGCTTAAGCGATCGTGCACCTGTGTACCAAGACAAAAAGAAAAAAATCGGTTAAGCGATATCTCGGATCACTTAAGCGATCACGC
This sequence comes from Pistacia vera, assembly GCF_008641045.1. NCBI lineage: Eukaryota > Viridiplantae > Streptophyta > Magnoliopsida > Sapindales > Anacardiaceae > Pistacia > Pistacia vera. The sequence continues at coordinate 909 of NW_022196742.1, read as the reverse complement.
ACCTGGGCAGATTTGATCCTGCCAATCACATGATCACTTAAGCGATCCACGATCGCTTAATTGACCAAGTGAAAAAGAAAAGAATCGCTTAAGCGATATCTACGATCGCTTAAGCGGCCCTGTGTAAACGAAGTTCCTTTTAGTACGAACGTTTAATCGACCAAAGAAAGATTTAAAAATTTAACAAATACACCCTCAACTACCCAACTTCCCAGATTCCGGCCACCACCGCCGGAATCCTACCGGGAAAGGGCGTTACGATGGATACCGATCGGATCAGGCTGATAGGGCATCGATATGGCATTTTCCGACTAGATCGACCACAAATGTGGCTGGAAAAGGCTAGATCACCACCAGATCTGGTCGTCGACGGACGAAAAAGGCGACATCTGGCCATCTGCGATGGCCAAATATATGACCGTCATTTTCGGTCAACGATGCCCAAGACTTGGCCATTGTTGACCGTCAATGTCAGCCATTTCTTTTGAAAGTCGATGACGGCCCGATGTGGCCTTTTCCCACATCTGTGAATTACCGGCCATTGTCGGTCGTTTGTAGCTGTCGGTGGTGCCGGAATATGGGAAGTTGGCTGGGTGGGGGTGTTTTTGTTACTTTTTAAACTTTTTCAGGCTGCATTAATGAAATTAATTCAGTTAATGGGTCTAAAATTTATTAAAAAAATACTAATATTTCCTAAATAATTAAACAAAGAAATATTATGGGAATATGATTTATAATATTTATAGGAATATTCAACCAAACGCACCCTTTATGTTCTGAACAAAGAAGAATCGTAAACCCTATATGTTTAGGATAGACGTAAACATTCAACACTTTATATGTTTCATACATTTGTAAAAGAACTATATGTTTAATATAAATATAATAACGGTCATAGTCCACTGAACG